>NC_136071.1:58852502-59104806 GCF_964261635.1 Lissotriton helveticus
CCGCTATCCAGACCCGGAGGTATCAGAGCGCATAACCAGGGGAACATTGCATTAGAAGGTACATCAAAAGGATTATAAAGCGCTGGCTAGACTCGTAGGTATCAGAGCGCTATAACAGAGGAATCAGTTACAATAGCGTAGTAGGGTACAGTACAAACAACGAGGTTAAGAAAATTTACAGGAAAGTAGGGGAGGAAGGAGCCATAGCAGGGAGACGAGGAAGAACTGTGTCCAATGTCCGGAAAGACTAAATAGAGAGGGAAAGGGGAGAGGTGAGAGGTGGAGGGAGAAGGGAGAAGGGCGAGGACGAGGGGGAAGACAGAAAAGAGATAAAGGGAAAGTCAGCCCCAAGACCGAGTGGGTAGGTGATGGCCAGGAAGATAATCCAAGGCCAGTGTCCTCTATAGCTCTCTAGGAAGCTCCAACGGGCATCGGTCAGAAAGATGGAAAGAAAGGAGACAAGGAAAAGGCAGAATGGCAGAAATACGCAGGGGGGCAGGGCGAGACTGGGAACAGCACCAACACCCACCGACCATGCACGCAATCTGGGATTCATCCTCGACTCCTCCCTCTCCATGTCTGAACAGGTCAACGCCATCTCCTCCTCCTGCTACAACACCCTCCGCATGCTCCGCAGGATATACAGGTGGATCCGGACCGAAACAAGAAGAACGGTGACACAGGCCCTCGTCAGCAGCAGACTAGACTACGGAAATGCACTCTACGCAGGAATCCCAGCCAAACACCTACGACGACTACAACGCATCCAAAACGCCTCCGCCCGACTGATCGTCAACGCCCCCGCCGCAGCCACATCACCCCCCACCTGAGAAACCTACACTGTCTCCTCGTCAACAAGAGGATCACCTTCAAGCTCCTCATCCATGCACAGAAAGCACTCCACAATGCGGGACCTGTCTACCTGAACAGCAGACTCAGCTTCCACATCCCCACCCGCGAGCTCCGCTCCGCCAGCATCGCACTCGCCGCTGTCCCCTGCATCCAACGAACGACCTCCGGCGGCAGATCCTTCTCCTACCTCGCCGCCAAGACCTGGAACACCCTCCCTACCCACATACAGCAGACCCAAGACCTACTCACCTGCAGAATACTCCTCAATACCTGGCTCTTCGGGCAGTAGCAGCACCCCCCCTTCCCTCAGCGCCTTGGGACCCTCACGGGTAAGTAGCGCGCTCTACAAGTACATTGATTGATTGATTGATTGATCCAACAGAGACAAAGGGGCATATCAGCAAGGCGGCGCTATGAAATTAACGCCGCTTTTGCGCTCGTTTTCTGACGAAAAGCGGCGATAATTTCATCGCCTTATCAACAAAGACACGCTATTGCGTGTTTTGCTGACTTTGTGTCAGTTACAAGAACGCCCAGCTTTGCATCTCTAATGAGATGCAAAGTGGGCGTTCCTCCCCAAAATAACTGGAGAAATGTCGTTAAGTGACATTTCTCCAATTATCAAGCTGGACGCTTACATGCAGAGCGATAAGAAAAGTAGCGCTAACCACGGTTATCGCTACTTTCCTTACGCCTGCTTGTAATCTGATTTAGACATGTAATCCAATGGAAGGTGGATTACATGGCTAAGAACACCCTGACCTATCAGCAAGGTATTGGTGGTTGCAGTGCAATTATCACTGGATTTCCAGCGATAATCACACTGTCTTCCAGCTGACGCTTGGATTCCTATCGCATTGGAGATATGCACTGCTGATAGCACGCTATCTCCGCGATAGGAACCAGCGTTAGGAGGCGATAATTATCCCAGCCCTAAGTGCGTTTAGTGATAATTATCACATGGCCTTGCTGATATGCCCCAACGTTTTTATATTTTCACTTTGCATTAATTATTCCTTCCCTATCTCAAAAATATCTCATAGCAAACATCAGCAGCCATCAAAATGCGGAATAGGTCACAAACTTGATGAATTCATGTAGAAATTAAAACAACTCAAGGAACTATAACATTTGGTTTACTGTCTTTTGAGGAGAGGAGAATATGGACACATGACGAAAATGGAAGAAAAAGGGTGAGAGGGAAACAGAAATAGAGAGGCAAGATTGGATGAACATACTTTTCAATAGTTTTTAGATTTTTATATTGAGGGTTGAGGGCGAGGAGAGTTGCGGCATCATATATGACTCTAGTGGGTTGGGAACGGCGGGGACCAGGGGGACAGGCGCTGGGCGCGGTCCAGGCGCGGACGGGCGCAGACGGGCTTACCTTTGGCGCGCCTTCGGCGCGCATGGGGCGCGACCGCTGCGCGCAAAGGCATCTGTCATAAAAGGATAGTAGGGGGAGGGGCGAGGGAGGGGCAGCTGGGAGGCGGGTGCGTGCTGGGGAGCCTCGCTACGAGGCACTACAAACAAAATGGCCATGTACTATAAACAAATAACAAATCAGGCGGGCAGTCCGATCTACAATGCACGCAGCAGTACAGCAAAAAACCTCGTCTGCTCTGGCTATTGAAGAAGGGGGCAGTGAGAGCAAGGAGGGGAAGAAACAACACCATTTACTGGGATGAGATTTCGTCTTGAACTGGAAAAAATCAAAGTAGGCAGAAAGTAAAAGACAGCCTCAGGGAAGGCGAAAGACACAGTCAAATGGGTGAGGTGAAGTTGTGTGAAACACAAGGCTGTGTCCCATAGACTGCCAAATATCACAGACTAGTTTAGTGAGTTTTTATTCGATAATTAACTCTGTGCCCCAACACATGCCACGCCCAGTGCTTGAAATGTAAACACAGAAGTACAAGTACCCTATACCAGAGTACCTGCTCGTTTCGGAGAAGTGAGGGTTCTCTCCAAGTAAATGTATTGCACTTCTGCTGAGAAGTGCAGGTACTCGCCCCTTCAAAGTAGCTGCAAAGTCCAGGTACTCAGTACCGGGTAGTACCGGCCCATTAAGGCACTGGCTACGACCCAATACATTATTCCAACCACAGTCAGACACAGGTAATGCAGACACATTGTCTTTATATGATGTGGGTGTCCCAAGAAGGAAGTGGAACATTGATGTGAAGGAAAGAAAGGGTTGATGTATTTGCGGTGAGATAACAGTAAATTAAAAAGAGTAGGGAAGGAATAAAGGGGCATATTATCAACAAATAGCGATATTTATCGCTAAATGGGCTTAGCGATATTTTTTTTATCGTCGCGCATCACCGGATTTTATCGCAGAGATAACGTGCTATTAGCAATGTTTATCACTAAAGCGATAAAATATCCGGCGATAGCGGCGAAATGCGTGAATATCTCTGGGAATACAGCGATATTCAGGCATTAACGTCAATAGCGTCTTAGCCTGAATATACACCTCCCATTGGATATACAAGCTAAGAAGTGGTCTGAGTAGGTTTTGGAGATATTCGCGCTTAGCGTGAATATTTCCATCGCTACGCCTGCGTTGATAATAGGCGATAGCGATGTAAGCGACTGCTTTCAGTCGCTAACAGGTTGGGTACGCCCACTTTGCATGTCATTAGCGATAAATATCGCTGACATGCAAAGCGGGCCCCAAACCGCTCGCTATCACCTAAAAGCTGTCGCTAACGGATGTTAGCGACAGCTTGCTAATAGGGCGATGAAATTATCGCCGCCTTGTGCCTTGGTAATATGCCCCATAGATTTGAATTTTAGAATATTAGCACAGATTGGGTTTTGAGCAGACACATTTAAAAACTTCATCCCACTATGCATTTTTCGGAAGGGACAAGTTAAATACCCAATTTACTGGCACTGGTAACTTTATTAGCCTAAGACCACCTCTCACCTCCAATCAAGCAGCAGTGCCTATCATTAACCCCCATGCATTGCTGCAGTGACTCCATACAGCCTCCCCGGCCATTTGGATGTCAGCATTCACCTTCCGGTGAAAGCGGTTCTGTTCTACTCCGTGAGCACAAACATCCTAAAACGACTAAACACATTGGGCCTCATTTATGAGGCAGTCCATCACTTTTACGCCGCTGCTGTGTCACTTTTTGTGACGCACCAGCAGCGTACAAAATGTGCCTTGTTGCACCATATTTACAAAGTGACGCATATAGGTAGATGCGTCACTTTGTAAACCCCTGCGCTACATTATACCTACGCCAGGTATAATGTATGCAGGGGGGGGCGTTCTGACGCAAGAAAGGATCCTAGAAGTGACGCAGTGAAATCTATAAGATTTCACTGCGCCACTTCTAGGACACAAATGCGTCAATTTCTTACGCCTGCCTCACAGCAGTCGTAAGACTGACGCAGGCCCTTTCACGTGGGGCTTGCCCCATGTGAAAGGACACATTGCTGGAGTTGCGTCACTTTTGTGACACACTCCAGCAATGCGTCACTTTTGCGCCATACAGATACGTCAGAAATACTGACGTATCTGTAACTCCTTGCGCCATGATGCGTCATACTGTAAATATGATGCATCATTGGTGTTGCAAGGAGGGCGCAGTGAAAAGTGACGCGTCACTGTTTTCACACAGCAATGCGTCACTTTTCATAAATGAGGCCCATTATTTATAGTAAAAGGCAAGCAGTGCAAGCTAGGAGAACATGCGCACAAAGAGTAAAACGAGAACTGGCGTAAATTCTGACTGTACCAAAATGTGCCCAGAAAACATTTATATACACCTTGGTTAATAAGACTGATGCTGAGTGAGACAAAAAAGGAGAGGTGTTGCTTGTTTTGACTAGAAGACCGTGCACAGGGCGGTAAAACAAGGGAAGATAAGAAATGAAAAGTTGCAATATACACTGGTATGCAAATGAAGGACTGAGAGTAATCAATAGAAAAAAATTTGAAAGGAGTAAATAAAAGACCTCACCATTTTGTGTCAGGAGAAGGGAGAAACAGGAGGAGGTTGAAAAATCTGAGTGTTAGTGCTTTAAAGAAATAAGAAGGAAAACTAAGTCTAACTATGGTGTCGTTTTGAATTATTTTTATTGCAACACATGCAGCATCTAAAGTTGCTCCCCACCCTGTATAAGAGGGAGAAAGCGCAGCAGAGAAATGGTTAATTTTAAAGAAACGGTATGCTGTGCTCTCGACCCCTGTGTTGGGGCACAGACACGGTGCCTGGTGCCATGCTCAACCTTTGCATCATGGTGCAGTGTTGTGTGTAAATGCTTTTTTTTTAAAGTTTTAAGTTTATTGAAGAAAATAGAAATAGTACGAGAAAAGAAAAGAAGGGAGGGAGGGACGGGGAAGAGAAGAGAAAGAGGGGGAAACGAAGAACAGAGGGTCAAAATATTACCCAAATTACAGGTCTAGCAAAGGTATCAAATGTAATCACAAATTGAAAATGAAACATCCAAAGTATAATAGTTACAAAAAGGAAAAAGGAGTTATACCAGAAAGCATATAATAAAAACATATGTAAGCATAGGCAAAATTAGAAGTCATGGGGTTTCCGAACTTCCTCTGAGGTGAGTAGAGAAGTGGATGCCATGGCAGAGGAAGATAAGTAGGATGATAAAGGCAGCCATAAAAGATCTCTCTTAATACTTAAATAAATAGGGGAGATATTACTGGTGTCTAATCTGTGGTAAAAACAAACAGCATTCCACCAGGCCTTGAAAGTGAGTTTCTCAGCTTGATTCCAATTAGAGGTAATTCGGTGTAGGGCTATTGCGATAAGCAGATCTAGTAATGTGGGAGTGGAGGAAGGGAACGGCCAAAAGGGTGAAAGGGAGCCAAGAAAAATGTTTGAGATAGAAAAAGAAATTTGGGTGTGAAAGATTTTATTAATTTGGGACCAATTCAAAAGCCAAAAGCGAGAAAGGAAAGGGCAATCAAACAACATATGTTTAAAATCTGCTGAGGGATGTTTGCATGACCAGCAATGGGAGGAAAGGTCAGAAGAGAAGGAGGCTAGTTTCATCGGAGTAAAGAGAAGGCGTTTGTATAAGAAGTATAAAGTTTGAGAGGTGCTGGCTGTTCTGGACGTCTTATGAATCTTTAACCATAATTTATCCCAAAAGGGAGTACTCCAACAATCCGCAAGGTCTTTTTCCCAGGCCAATTCACATTTACTTTTGGGTCTATCCGGAGAGAAGAATAAATTACGATAAAGTGATGAGGCAGAAGTAGAGGAAGATAGTAAAGGAAAAAGTAGTGTACATTTGTTAGGAATAATGGGACTAGTAGGTAGGGAGAGAAGGTATTACTGAAGAGAAGGGAGGATTAAGTCATATTGAGATCTACAGGAGGAAGGTAGAGAGAAGGAGGATTGGAGGTCTAGAAAAGAACGAGGAAGATGGTTTGAAACCAATTGAGAAATCCATTGTAGGCCTCTGGATCTCCATGTTTTCCAGTAAAAGGTTCTACCTTTAATGCGTAGTAAATTATTATTCGAAATGGGTTGAAGATCCAGTGATGAGGTAGCAGGGAAGGAGGATGGTAGAAGAGGCATTAGTATTGTACGAGTGTGAGATATAACTTGAGAACGGAAGGAAGAAATGGTTTTAGTAAAAGCAAGAGATTCATCAAAATGGAAAGGAGCTATGAAATATTTTTCAATTCCCAGCCAAAGAGGAGGATGAGAATCTTGATCCTGAACAGAAGAAGTAATCCAACGAGAGGCTTGACGAAGTGAAAAAGCAAGATGATAGGATTTGAAATCAGGAAATTTAAGACCACCAGAAATGTTATCAGATTTAAGAGCAGCAAGAGAAATACGAGGAGATTTCTTTTTCCAAAGAAATTTCTTTAAAATGGAGTCAATCTTTTGGAAATAAAAATTAGGAATATGAACTGGAATCATGGATAAGAGATAAAGGACTAGTGGAGAGAGCATCATTTTGATGGAATCTAAGCGTCCCCACCAGGAGAGAAAAAGTGGATGCCAACGGTCAATAGAAGAAGATAACGATTTGGAAAGAGCGTCAAAATTGTCTTTCAGGGTGTCAGGGATAGAAGAAGATAACCATAAGCCTAAGTATTTAATCTTAGTAGTTTTCCAAGAAAAATCCTGTTGAGATAAAATCCTGTTTTAGGCAAAGAACATTTAAGGGAAGAACTTCACATTTATCTGTATTTAAACGATAACCAGAGAGTTGGGAAAAAGTATCGCATTGGGATAGGAATGCTGGAAGAGAGGTAGAGGGGTTGGAGCAGTAAAGAAGTAAATCGTCAGCGTATACCGACAATTTAACTTGTGCAGTACCAAGTTGAAAACCAGAAATGTTATTATCTAGTCTGATTTTCGTTAAGAAGGGTTCTAAGGCAACCATAAATAGAAGAGGGGAGAGGGGGCAGCCTTGGCGAACACCTCGAAATAGAGAGAAGGAGGACGAAGTTTTCCCATCGACAAATATAGAAGCTTTCGGATCTGAATATAAGAGTGAGATGAAAGAAATCAATCCATTTAAGAGATTGAAACATAAAATCCCATCCGATTCTATCGAAAGCTTTCTCAGCTTCTAATGCAATAGCAGCAATGGGATAATCAAGGGAAGAAGCTTTACTGAGAATATTAAAAAAGACTCTGGAATTATCTGAAGACAAACGACCTTTAACAAAACCAGATTGTTCCGGGCCAATAACATATGGTAAAAAGGGGTCAATACGAAGGGCAAGGATCTTAGCAAAAATCTTATAATCCAAATTGACCAGGGAAAGTGGACGGTAGTTTTTACATAAAGAAGGGTCTTTATTATCTTTGGGGATTGAACAAATCACTGCGTCTAGAAAAAAACCAGAAGAAGAGTTACAATGTATAAAATATTGATAGAGCGATAGAAGATGAGGAAGTAATAGAGAAGAAAAATGATGGTAGAATTCAATAGTAAATCCATCAGGGCCAGGTGCCTTACCCCTTTTTAATTTGGAAACAGCTGTTTTAATTTCGGATAAAGAAATGTCAGAGTCCAAAGAAGACAAATCCAAGGCAGAGTGTGAAGGGGGAAGAAGTGAGTCAAAAAAGGAGGAGAGTGCATCGGAAGAAGGACAGTGTTCAGGAGTGAATAAGGTTTTATAAAAAGAAACAAATTCATTGAGAATGTCTTCGTCTTTAAAGAATGAGTCACCAGAAGCGTTACAAATGGATTCAATTTTTGTCCGTTCTTTACGAATTTTTAAATAGTTCGCAAGTAATTTGCCCATCTTGTTTTGTCCTCCATCGTACCGGGCACTACTCTTCAAAAGGTAAGAGGAGGCAGCTTCTGTGGAAGATTTATTAAAGGATATATTAGCTGCTATAAGCTTTTTCAAGGAAGTGTCAGAATTAGTGCGGTAATAGGAGTATTCTAGATGTTTAATTTCGGCTAAGAGTTGGGTATGTTGTTTCTCAAAAAAATGTCCTTTTCCGCGAAACGAAGTTGATAATAAAGCCTCTAGCCGCCGCCTTGAAAGAATCCCAAATCATTACCGGAGAGGAGTATGGGGTAGAGTTAAGAGAGAAGAATTCAGTCGCGAAAGAAGTGAATTGGCCTGTGAAATTAGGATCTGAAAGTGATACGTTATTAAAACGCCATCTGCCAGAATGGGGAGAAAAGGGGAGTAGATCAAAGTCCACAAATACGGGAGCATGGTCAGAAATCAGGATAGAACCAATTTCAGAGTGTGAGACAAGTTGGGATAGAGGTTTACTGAAGAAAAAATACTCTATTCTGGACTGTGAATTATGAGGGGGGGAGTAAAAAATCTATTCCTGCAAATCAGGATTGCAAAGTCTCCAGATAACAGACAAGGCTTTGCGACGAATGTCAGAGGTGAATTGTGAGTGCATTCTAGTGTTTGAGAACTTAACTGTGGAGCATCTATCTAAAACGGGGTCAAAAACTTGGTTGCAATCACCTCCAAAGATGATATAGTCCTCGTTGAATGTAACAAGCTTATCAGAGATTGAGGTCCAGAACAAATTGTCAACGGAAACAGGAGCATATATATTAAATAGTACTAAAGGGATCTGATCAATAATTATTTTGACAATTACCCAACGACCCTCTAGATCGTTTTCTTGATGTAGCACAGTAATGTTATGTTTTTTGTGGCATAAGATAGATAGACCATTTTTCATCCCGAGGGCAGGGGAAGAGAAGGCATGACCCACCCAACCTCTCTTCAATTTATTCGCTTCAATCTCTGATAAATGAATTTCCTGGATAAAAACAATATGTGCATTTAATTTAGCTAAATGACTTAACACACGTTGCCTTTTGATAGGGTTATTAGCTCCTTTAACATTTCAAGTTAAAGCTCTAAATGTAAAAGAATAAAGTAGAATATATACATATGTTACTAATGGAAACAAGATATAAAGTATCCATTCGAATAAAGACAAAAGCATAGAATAAGTGTCAAAACATTAAAACTGTTATAAGAAGCAAAAATATGCTCAGCTTGTCGAAAAACATATGAAGATGAACTATGAATATTATTATAAGAAATGCATAAGATAACAATAAAACAATGCAAAACAGTAGTACTGATATCAAGTAAAAAGAGGATCACTGACATAATATCGACGACACAAATATCGAGATACACAAATATCGAGTCAAAAATATCGATTGACAAAATATCGACTCCCTATCTTCAAACAGGTAAGTACCAAAATATCGACTCCAAAATATCGACGTACAAAAATATAGACTGTCAAAATATCGATTTTTTAAAATGTCTTAAAAGTAAGTTAAAACTAATATAGTAATAAATATATTTAATATAAACTTAGAAATAATTATTAAAAAAATATAATTTTAATAAATAATTTATATAATTAAAAAAATTATATCACCAAAAATTACACACACACACATATATATATATATATATATATATATATATATATATATATATATATATATATATATATATATATATATATATATATATTTAAACATATTATTAAATAAACATATATAACATTTTAGAAAATGTTTAAAATTTATTGTTACAACTATAGTGAGTTCAACATTAGCAAAAGTGTTGGATAGCGTAGAGGTAAAATTTACTACTCCCACTCCAGTGGGTGCAACAGTAGGGAAAGCGCTGGATAGCGTAGAGGTTAAAATTACTATTCCCACTCCAGGGATGTATGACGTTACAACGCATACTTTTACAACGCCTACCATTACAACAAAACTTTTACAACGCAAAAACTTTTACAACGCATACATTTACAACGCAAGATTTTACAACGCATATACCTTTACAACGCATACCATTACAACATAAGTATTGGTAAGTATATAATAATTTTTTGAATATAAATTAATAAAAAATATTATAATATAATTTAATATAATTTAATTTTATTAAATAAATGTAATTTAAATGTAATTTTACTTTATTTTTACAAAGTACCCCTGTACCCCAAAAACCCAAAACTGACCCTGAACCCTAAAAATACCCCTTTACCCATAAACTGAAAACTGACCCTGAACCCTAAAAATACCCCTTTACCCGAAAACTGAAAACTGACCCTGAACCCTAAAAATACCCCTTTACCCAAAAACTGAAAACTGACCCTGAACCCTAAAAATACCCCTTTACCTACAAACTGAAAACTGACCCTGAACCCTAAAAATACCCCTTTACCCCAAAAACTGAAAACTGACCCTGAACCCTAAAAATACCCCTTTACCCAAAAACTGAAAACTGACCCTGAACCCTAAAAATACCCCTTTACCTACAAACTGAAAACTGACCCTGAACCCTAAAAATACCCCTTTACCCCAAAAACTGAAAACTGACCCTGAACCCTAAAAATACCCCTTTACCCAAAAACTGAAAACTGACCCTGAACCCTAAAAATACCCCTTTACCCAAAAACTGAAAACTGACCCTGAACCCTAAAAATACCCCTTTACCCAAAAACTGAAAACTGACCCTGAACCCTAAAAATACCCCTTTACCCCAAAAACTGAAAACTGACCCTGAACCCTAAAAATACCCCTTTACCCAAAAACTGAAAACTGACCCTGAACCCTAAAAATACCCCTTTACCCAAAAACTGAAAACTGACCCTGAACCCTAAAAATACCCCTTTACCTACAAACTGAAAACTGACCCTGAACCCTAAAAATACCCCTTTACCCCAAAAACTGAAAACTGACCCTGAACCCTAAAAATACCCCTTTACCCAAAAACTGAAAACTGACCCTGAACCCTAAAAATACCCCTTTACCCAAAAACTGACAACTGACCCTGAACCCTAAAATTAAAATATTTATCAATTAATCAATTATATTTAATTACCAATAATATTTTAATTAATTACCAATTAATAATTAATTAACAATTAATTTTTAAAAAATATCAATAAATAAATTAACATATTTAATTAATTATAATTAAATTACTTCCCACCCTATTCCCCTATAAACCCACAACCCGCTACAGAAAATAAATTACTAAAATTAAAATATTTATCAATTAATCAATTATAATTAATTACCAATTATATTTTAATTAATTACCAATTAATAATTAATTAACAATTAATTCTAAATTATTATCAATAAATAAATTAACATATTTAATTAATTATAATTAAATTACTTCCCACCCTATTCCCCTATAAACCCACAACCCGCTACAGAAAATAAATTACTAAAATTAAAATATTTATCAATTAATCAATTATAATTAATTACCAATTATATTTTAATTAATTACCAATTAATAATTAATTAACAATTAATTCTAAATATATATCAATAAATAAATTAACATATTTAATTAATTAGAATTAAATTACTTCCCACCCTATTCCCCTATAAACCCACAACCCGCTACAGACTTATATTACACAAAAAATAAAAATTATTATTAACTTACCTTAAATTCGATATTTTTGTTGTCTATATTATGTCTAGTCGATATTATGTCCATTCTATATTTTTGATTCGATATTATGTCCATTCTATTCGATATTAATTTTCTCTAGTCGATATTTTTGTTGTCTATATTATGTCTAGTCGATATTATGTCCATTCTATATTTTTTACTCGATATTCTGTCCAGTCGAAATAATTGACTCGATATTATGACTGTACACCGTAAAAAGAACGTAGTATGGAAATAAAGAAGAGGTATAATTAAGTAAAAAAAGAGAGAAGAAGGTATGTGTAGGGCGAGAGAAAAGAGATAAGGGTAATAAAAGACCAAAAAAGGGGAACAAGAGAAAAGAGGAGAGAAGAAGAGAAGTAAAAAAGGAAGTGAAAAAAGAAGAAAGGAGAAGGAGGAGAAATAGAAAACAAAAATGTATAAAAACATAATGAGCTACTTGAAAGAAAACAAGGAGACGACATACCACAGGAAGACAAGGAAGTAGGGGGTGATGGAGCCAAAAGGGAGAGGACAGGGCCGAACCGGAGGGATCACAGGGACGCACGCAGGGCGAAACAATCTCCAGGTGAAGACGAGAGGTGAAAAATAAAAGGGACCATAAACCGCATCTATAGGGGAACAAAGAAAATATAATTAAACTATCACAAAACTATCACAAACATATATGGATGAAATACAATGCAAAAGACCGAATTACAATATATAATAAAATACAGAGGAAAAAGTACAAAATGAACACAGAAGGAGATAAATCTGGAAAGAAAACGGTTTGATGAGAGACGTTCTATAGATAGGGTACAGCATACATAACAAACAACCTGCTTAGTAATTACTGATGAGGAATGTCCATAGAAACAGTGGTGCAGGAGTCAAGAAACTTTTGAAGCTGGTCCGGATGTTCGTAATTCATCGTCTTATTGTTGTGAGTCACTTTGAACAGGCACGGATGAAATAAACCATAATTTCTTGCGACGGTCCGCTGTACTTTTAGCATAATCCTGTGCGAAAAAGAGATTGGAGCCATTCCAGGAGATCTTACCCTTCTGTTTAGCAGACTGAAGAACTTTAAGTAAGTCTGTGTATTCCAAAAAATACAAAATGACACCTCTGGGTTTTACTGTGGACGATGAGGAAGTAGAGATGCGAGAGGGAGGACCTAAACGGTGTGCTCGTTGAGTGTTAAGTGGTGGAGAGTTCGAAATGCCCAAAAGCTGAGGTAGAAAGGATTGAAAAAAGGTTATAGGGTTGGAACCTTCAACGCCCTCAGCAAGACCATAAATGGGGAGATTATTGCGTCTATTTCGATTTTCCAAATTCTCCACCTGTTGTTTAAGAGACTGAATTTCCTTCTGCATGTCAGGAACCACTGCTGTAAAAGATTGAACTGAGGAGAGAGATTTCTCCAAATACTCCACTTTTTGTTCTGTATGGGACCAGTTATCCTCTAAATTTTGAAGGCGAGTATTGGTATCAGCCATATATGGTTTAAGAGAGCGTATTTCCTCCATAAAAGGTTTCAGTGAGCGTATTTCTTCTAATATAAGTTCCATGGAAATGGAGGAAGATATGTTGGTGCGTGATGGCGGGTTCGTCTTCGCTCTCTTCCCAGTAGAGGATGCCGTAGAGGACCCTTTAGTATTAAGTTTTGTATTTGAGTGAGAAGAAGGTACAGGTGAGTTTTTTGTGAGAAGAAAATCATTTGTGGCATCTTCAGAAGAGTCCTGCAAAACACTAAAGGGATTGACATCAGCCAGGGGTTGTGGAATTGGTTGAGGCTGAGTGCGGTTCTGGTGCGCCTTTATCAGTGAGGGAATAAAATGCACTGAGTATACAATTTGTACTTAATTGAGAGTGAAAAGGTGCAAGTAATGAAGCTTAAATCACAATCACTACTAAACAAGAAAAAGAATGACACCCAGCTTCGAAATCCAGAGAAGAGGAGAAAGTTGCAAAAATATGCATGTATGAAATGCTGGGCAGTTTGAGGAATATACAATCAAAATAAAGTAGGAAATTCACATGAGGAGTTGAATGACTGAGTCATAAAGAGAGCAGCAGCTCATAATGGCGACCATAGTCACTGTGTGGGCTGAAGAAATCAAAAAGAAGAGCCCGAATCCAATATTTCACCTGTCAGGTGTAGAAAATAAAGGTAGGGACAAACTTTGAAGCTTTGTGAGGGAATGAGCATAACTCCAGGTAGAAAGGCATTAAAAACCCAGGATTCTGAGGAAAAGCGGCAATTTGCGAGATGAGGAGCATCGCAAAATGGCGGCCGCGCCAAGACGCGAAGCTCCGAGAAATTAGCACAGTAAAAAAAAACGCGCTTCTGCTCACCCCATATGCTGATAATGCGTTCCGAAGATGCAGCATGTATTCCGCCATGGATTCAAGGCGTGCAGGAGGACCTGGAAGCGCTGGTAGCACCCGGGATAATTCCGGTCGGCTACGGCGTCTCGGAGCCCTCCGGAAAAGCAGCCATCTCCGCTGGCGCCTAAGCCACGCCCCCGTGTGTAAATTCTGATTAGCTAAAGATTTGTATAGAGCATATCCTTCCAGCACAAAATCCTATGCCTAGATATAATTTTGAACATTTCACACATTCTATGTGCCCTGAACATTGCAACACACAAACAATATATTGAATGTTTGGGAAATATGAACATTTCTACTTGACTGCACCAGCTTCAATAAGGCTATATTTTTACACAGCGCCAGATCTTTATAGATAGGGCTTTGCTTCAAAAACCATGGGTGCCTGCGCTGACTCACCCAATGTATGTGTAACAAATGCCCCCTTGACACAAAACAGCACTAAAGAGTGGAAAGCACTATTTGTGCTGTGAAAACAGCACTGTTTTAGTGCAAAATACCTTCTGCTCTGAAATGTAAATACTGTTGCAAGAGTTAGCTGTGCTGTGCTTGATTTTGCATAACTTTTCCTGACTTTTTGTGACTTTTACCTATGCTCATACCTCTAGTAAATGTGGTCCAAAGTGTAAGTGAGGGATACATTTTAATTTTAGTGGTGGGGAAGGAGTGCTGAAGAAAGCAGGTGGGAGGGTAAAAAGAAACCTGATGCTTGTGGGCGAAGACAATGAAGAGACGAAAAACAAGCATTTGCAATGCAATAGGTCTCGCATTAGGAAAGTTTGAGCTATTGGTATTGTAAATGACAATTTTTTTATTTATGTGTTCGTTTTGAAAATAGCTAAATTAATAGCTTTGTCATTTACAATGCCAATAGTTTTAACTTTCGCAAACGTGACACCTATACATTTGTGATGCAATATGTATTGTATTTACAAGACTTAGATGTATTAATATTACAAATAACAATGGCTTTTATTTTTTTAATAATTATTACTTAAATAAAATGTATTGTAATGTATAATGGCAATAGCTTAAACTTTTGTAACTAACGTTTGGGAAGATTAAGTTCAGTGTATTTTATTGTGATGAAAATCCAAGAACAGAAGTGAAACATAGTGTGGAGTGGTGCTGTGGCATTGAGTGGTGCTTTGGCATTGAGGGGTGCTGTGGCATTCAGTAGTGCTGAGTGATTGTGTGTCGTTGAGTGATGCTGTGGCATTGAGTGATGCTGAGGCGTTGAGTGGTGCTGTGGCGTTGAGTGGTGCTGTGGCGTTGAGTGATGCTGTGGCATTCAGTGTTACTGAGTGATGCTGTGTCGTTCAGTGATGCTGTGTCGTTGAGTGATGCTGTGTCGTTGAGTGATGCTGTGACGTTGAGTGATGCTGTGGCGTTGAGTGGTGTTGTGGCGTTGAGTGGTGCTGTGGCGTTGAGTGGTGCTGTGGTGTTGAGTGGTGCTGTGGTGTTGAGTGGTGCTGTGGTGTTGAGTGGTGCTGTGGTGCTGAGTGGTTCTGTGGCATTGAGTGGTGTTGTGGCATTGAATGGTGCTGAGTGATTCTGTGGCTTTGAGTGATGCTATGGCATTAAGTGATGCTGTGGCATTGAGTGATGCTGTGGCATTGAGTAATGCTGTGGTGTTGAGTGATGCTGTGGCGTTGAGGGATACTGTGTGCTGAGTGGTGCTGTGGTGTTGAGTGGTGCTGTGGCATTGACGGTGCTGTTGCATTGAGGGGTGCTGTGGCATTCAGTAGTGTTGAGTGATTCTGTGGCGCTGAGTGATGCTGTGGCGTTGAGTGATTCTGTGGCATTGAGTGGTTCTGTGGCATTGAGTGGTGCTGTGGTGTTGAGTGGTGCGGTGGCATTGAGTGGTGCTGTGGCATTCAGTGGTACTGAGTGATGCAGTGGCGTTGAGTGATGCTGTGGTGTTGGGTGATGCTGTGGCGTTGAGTTATGCTGTGGCATTGAGTGATGCTGTGGCGTTGAGTGATGCTGTGGCATTGAGTGGTGCTGTGGCATTGAGTGGTGCTGTGGAGTTGAGTGGTGCTGAGGTGTTAAGTGGTTCTGTGGCGTTGAGTGGTGCTGTGGCGTTGAGTGGTGCTGAGTGATGTTGTGGTGTTGAGTGATGCTGTGGCGTTGAGTGATGCTGTGGCGTTGAGTGATGCTGTGGCGTTGAGGGATGCTGTGCGCCGAGTGGTGCAGTGGCGTTGAGTGGTGCTGTGGTATTGAGTGGTGCTGTGGCGTTGTGGGGTGCTGCGGCATTCAGTGGTGCTGAGTGATTCTGTGGCGTTGAGTAATTCTGTGGCTTTGAGTGGTGCAGTGGCATTGAGTGGTGCTGTAGCGTTGAGTGGTGCTGTGGCATTGAGTGGTACTGAGTGATGCTGTGTTGTTGAGTGATGCTGTGTCGTTGAGTAATGCTGTGGCGTTGAGTGATGCTGTGGCATTGAGTGATGCTGTGGCATTGAGTGATGCTGTGGCATTGAGTGGTGCTGTGGTGTTGAGTGGTGCTGTGGCGTTGAGTGGTGCTGTGGCTTTGAGTGGTGCTGAGTGATGCTGTGGCGTTGAGTGATGCTGTCGCATTGAGTGATGCAGTGGCAATGAGTAATGCTGTGGCGTTGAGTGATGCTGTGGCATTGAGGGATGTTGGCGTTGGCTATTGGCGTTGCATTATTATTTGCAACGCCAATAGCTGAAACTTTCAGTAATGCAAGACCTAGTGCATCGTAAATGCTTGTTTAATTTAAGTCAATGAATCATATTTAATGAACTATGCCAGTAGGGTATTATAAAATTCTTTCACTTTGGCAGATGCTCTAAATAAACATTTAATTACCTACAAACCCCGTTCTCGTAAGTATATGAAGAGCATTATCTGGGTAACGCATAAAGGAGGATCTTTGGTGAGATCGGCATGTCGCGTACACACTGTGCAAAATGGCATTTGTAGCCCGCCCTTCATTCCTCACAGGTCAAGCTAGCTGTCTAGTTTAATGCTTTGGTACACAGCTGCATATTCAGTGCCTGCTGTTCAACTCCTGTCCACAGCTGCCACGGACTGGTTGATAAGGGGGAGGAGTAGGGGAAGAAACAGACATGAGGATGATGTAGTGAAATTAAGCAGTAATGGGGCGTGTGGAAGAGCGAGAGAGAGCGGGGTTTTTTAAAAGCAGTGAGAGGAATGCTCCTAACGAGCTAGCCGACAACATTGGCAGATCGACATGAAGGAGCAAAGTGGGTTGGGGCGGGAAGCAAGGGAAACGCAACGCACAAAGTGCTTGGTGTAAATAATAATATAAAACAAGCAAAAGGAAAAAATAAACCATCAGGAGAGAGACTGTGGGGTAACCTCCACAGCTGCAACCTCGGACCTGGGGAACCAGGTTCGAGTCTCTGCGTCGGTAAAACTGTGCCAATAAAAAATAGAATGTAAATACATGATGCTTGTTGTCATCACTAAAACAATGGCAGGAATGCCGATAAACTAAAAAAAATATATAGATCAGCCAGGAGCAGCTGGGAGCTGCGCCGTCGGGACGACCAGGAGGAACCCTGAACACAAGGGGGAATGGCGAGGCGTGACGACAGGGGACGGATGAAAAACAAAATATAACATTTTGCGAAGTCCTTAAAAGTTTAAATAAAAATAACCACCCGCAAAGTGTAGAACGTGCATCATTAGTGAAACAGAAGCGCTGGTTAATGATTCAGCCGGGAACCTTTTAGCCTATGCAAGAAAAGATAACAAGCACACACGAGCAGAGGCAGGTCAACAACAAGCATTTGCAATGCAATAGGTCTTGCATTAGGAAAGATTGAGTTTTTTGTCCTGTACATGACAAATTTGTTATTTATGTGTTATTTTTGAAAATTGTGAAATAAATAGCTTTGTCATTTGCAGCTAATACTTTTATTTTTTGACAATGTGACACCAATAGCATTTTTAATGCAACATGTTTTGTATTTACGTGACTTAGAAGTATTGATTTTACAAATAAAAATGTTTCTTTAAAAAAAAAAAATTAATACTTAAATAAAAGTTATTGTAATTTATAATGGCAATAGCTTAAACTTTTGTAAATAAGTTTTGTGAAGATTAAGTTCAGTGTATTTTATCGTGACTAAAATATAAGAACAGGAGTGAAATATCAAGCTTTTTTGGGACATTTGTAATAAAGCTTGAAACATTGAGAGAACATATTTGAACCAGTTGTTGTTGAATGTTTGCACAGATTGATACTGTGGTGGCGCTGAGTGATGTTGTGGTGGCGACAATTGATGCTGTGGCGTTCAGTGATGCTGTGGTAGCGCGTAGTGATGTTGTGGTGCCCCTGAGTGATGATGTGGTGCCCCTGAGTGATGCTGTTGTTGTGCGATAGAGAGATAGAGTGAGGGCGATAGATAGATAGAGTGAGGGCGATAGATAGGTGGAGTGAGAGCGATAGATAGATGGAGTGAGGGCGATAGATTGATGGAGTGAGGGTGATAGATAGATGGAGTGAGGGCGATAGAGTGAGGGCAATAGATAGAGTGAGGGCGATAGATAGAGTGAGGGCGATAGATAGATGTGTGTGGCTGTGTGTGCGTGGTTGTATGTGTGTTGTATGTGTGTGCATGCATGGTTGTATGTATGCGAGTGTGTGGTTACAGAAGGATGTATGTGGAAGAGAGCATCAGATCAGCATATTATAAGAGAACAGGGAGTTAAAGAAGGATGCGTGTTAAAGAGATCAGCAGATCAGCACAGGAGAAGAGAACAGGGAGTTAGAGAAGTAGGCGGTGAAAGGGAACAGCAGATCAGCACGGGAGAAGAGAACAGGGTTTTGGAGAAGGGGCAGGGTGGAAGAGAGCAGCAGATCAGGATGGGAGAACAGAACAGGGAGTTAAAGGAGGAGGCGGGTGGAAGAGAGCAGCAGATCAGCACAGGAGAAGAGAAGAGAACAGGGAGTTAGAGAAGTAGGCAGTGGAAGGGAACAGCAGATCAGCACGGGAGAATAGAACAGGGTTTTGGAGAAGGGGGTGGGGTGGAAGAGAGCAGCAGATCAGGATAGGAGAACAGAACAGGGAGTTAAAGAAGGAGGCGGGTGGAAGAGAGCAGCAGATCAGCTCAGGTGAACAGAACATGGAGTTAAATAAGGAAGCGGATGGAAGAGAGCAGCAGATCAGCACAGGAGAAGAGAACATGGAGTTAAGAAGGAGGCGGGTTTTAGAGAGCAGCAGATCATCACACAGGAGAAGAAAACGTGGAGTTAAAGAAGGATGCGGGGTGGAAGAGAGCAGCAGATCAGCACAGGAGAAGAGAACATGGAGTTAAAGAAGGAGGCGGGGTGGAAGAGAGCAGCAGATCAGCACAGGAGAAGAGAACAGGGAGTTAAGTAAGGAAGCGGTGGAAGAGAACAACATATTAGCACAGGAGAAGAGAACAGTGAGTTAGATAAGGGGGCGGGGTGAAAGAGAACAGCAGTTTAGCACAGGAGAAGAGAAAAGGGAGTTAGAGAAGGAGGCGGGTGAAAGAACAGCAGATCAGCACAGGAGAAGAGAAAAGGGAGTTAGAGAAGGAGGCGGGTGAAAGAGAACAGCAGATCATCACAGGAGAAGAGAAAAGGGAGTTAGAGAAGTAGGCGGATGGAAGATAGCTTAAAGATTATCACAGGAGAAGAGAACAGGGAGTTAAAGAAGGAGGCGGGTGGAAGAGAGCAGCAGATCAGCACAGGAGAAATGAACAGAGAGTTAAAGAAGGAGGCGGGTTTTAGAAAGCAGCAGATCAGCACAGGAGAAGAGAACAGGGAGTTAAGTAAGGAAGCGGTGGAAGAGAACAACATATTAGCACAGGAGAAGAGAACAGTGAGTTAGATAAGGGGGCGGGGTGAAAGAGAACAGCAGTTTAGCACAGGAGAAGAGAAAAGGGAGTTAGAGAAGGAGGCGGGTGAAAGAACAGCAGATCAGCACAGGAGAAGAGAAAAGGGAGTTAGAGAAGGAGGCGGGTGAAAGAGAACAGCAGATCATCACAGGAGAAGAGAAAAGGGAGTTAGAGAAGTAGGCGGATGGAAGATAGCTTAAAGATTATCACAGGAGAAGAGAACAGGGAGTTAAAGAAGGAGGCGGGTGGAAGAGAGCAGCAGATCAGCACAGGAGAAATGAACAGAGAGTTAAAGAAGGAGGCGGGTTTTAGAAAGCAGCAGATCAGCACAGGAGAAGAAAACAGGGAGTTAAAGAAGGAGGTGGGGTGGAAGAGAGCAGCAGAACAGCACAGGAGAAAAGAACAGGGAGTTAAAGAAGGAGGTGGGTGGAAGAGAACAGCAGATCAGCACAGGAGAAGAGAACAGGGAGTTAAAGAAGGAGGTGGGGTGGAAGAGAGCAGCAGATCAGCACAGGAGAAGAGAACAGGTAGTTAAAGAAGGAGGTGGGTGGAAGAGAACAGCAGATCAGCACAGGAGAAGAGAACAGGGAGTTAAAGAAGGAGGTGGGGTGGAAGAGAGCAGCAGATCAGCACAGGAGAAGAGAACAGGTAGTTAAAGAAGGAGGCGGGTGGAAGAGAACAGCAGATCGGCACAGGAGAATAGAAGAGAACAGGGAATTAGAGAAGGAGGTGGGTGGAAGAGAGCATCAGATCAGCACAAGAGAAGAGAAGAGAACAGGGAGTTAGAGAAGGAGGTGGGGTGGAAGAGAGCAGCAGATCAGTACAGCAAAAGAGAACAGGGAGTAAGAGATTGAGGCAGTGTAATAGAGCAATAGATTAGTATGGGAGAATAGAAGAGAACAGGGAATTAGAGAAGGAGGTGGGTGGAAGAGAGCATCAGATCAGCACAGCAAAAGAGAACAGGGGGTTAAATAAGGAGGTGGTGTGGAAGAGAGCAGTGGATCTGCACAGGAGAAGAGAAGAGAACAGGGAGTTAGAGAAGGAGGTGAGGTGGAAGAGAGCAGCAGATTAGCACAGCGGAAGAGAACAGTGAGTTAAAGAAGGAGGTGCGGTGGAAGGGAGCAGCAGATTAGCACAGGAGAAGAGAACAGGGAGTTAGAGAAGGAGGTGGGGTGAAAGAGAACAGCAGATCAGCACTGGAGAACAGAACATGGAGTTAAAGAAGGAGGCGGGTGGAAGAGAGCAGCAGAAAAGCACAGGTGAAGAGAACATGGAGTTAAAGAAGGATGTGTAGGGGAAGAGAACAGCAGATCAGCACGGGAGAAGAGAACAGGGATTTAAAGAAGGAGTTGGGGTGGAAGAGAACAGCAGATCAGCATGATAGAAGAGAAAAGGGAGTTAGAGAAGGAGGCGGGTGAAAGAGAACAGCAGATCAGCACGAGAGAAGAGAAAAGGGAATTAGAGAAGGAGGCGGGTGAAAGAGAACAGCAGATCAGCACGAGAGAAGAGAAAAGGGAGTTAGAGAAGGAGGAGGGTGAAAGAGAACAGCAGATTAGCACATGAGAAGAGAACAGGGAGTTAAGTAAGGAAGTGGGTGGAAGAGAACAACATATTAGCACATGAGAAGAGAACAGTGAGTTAGAGAAGGGGGTGGGGGGAAGAGAACAGCAGTTTAGCACAGGAGAAGAGAAAAGGGAGTTAGAGAAGGAGGCGGGTGGAAGAGAGCAGCAGATCAGAACAAGAGAAGAGAACAGGGAGTTAGAGAAGGAGGCGGGTGAAAGAGAACAGCAGATCAGCACGAGAGAAGAGAAAAGGGAGTTATAGAAGGAGGCGGGTGAAAGAGAACAGCAGATCAGCACAGGAAAAAAAACAGTTAAAGAAGGAGGCGGGTGGAAGAGAACAGCAGATTAGCACATGAAAAGAGAACAGGGAGTTAAGTAAAGAAGCGGGTGGAAGAGAACAACATATTAGCACAGGAGAAGAGAACAGTGAGTTAGAGAAGGGCACGGGGTGAAAGAGAACAGCAGTTTAGCACAGGAGAAGAGAAAAGGGAGTTAGAGAAGGAGGCGGGTGAAAGAGAACAGCAGATCAGCAGAGGAGAAGAGAAAAGGGAATTAGAGAAGGAGGCGGGTGAAAGAGAACAGCAGATCAGCACGGGAGAAAAAAACTGGGAGTTGGAGAATTAGGCGGATGGAAGAGAGCAGCAGATCCGCATGTGAGAAGAGAACAGGGAGTTAGAGAAGGAGGTTGTGGAAAGGAACAGCAGATCAGCACGTGAGAAAAAAACAGGGAGTGAAAGGAGGAGGTGGGGTGGAAGAGAGGAGCAGATCAGCACAGGACAAGAGAAGCGAACCAGGATTTAAAGAAGGATTTGGGGTGGACGAGAGCAGCAGATCAGCACAGGAGAAGAGAAGAGACCAGGGAGTTTAAGAAGGAGGTGGGGTGGAAGAGAGCAGCAGATCAGCACAAAAGAAGAGAAAAGGGAGTTAGAGAAGGAGGCGGGTGAAAGAGAACAGCAGATCAGCACGAGAGAAGAGAAAAGGGAGTTAGAGAAGGAGGCGGGTGAAAGAGAACAGCAGATTAGCACATGAGAAGAGAACAGGGAGTTAAGTAAGGAAGCGGGTGGAAGAGAACAACATATTAGCACATGAGAAGAGAACAGTGAGTTAGAGAAGGGGGCGGGGGGAAGAGAACAGCAGTTTAGCACAGGAGACGAGAAAAGGGAGTTAGAGAAGGAGGTGGGTGGAAGAGAGCAGCAGATCAGAACAGGAGAAGAGAACAGGGAGTTAGAGAAGGAGGCGGGTGAAAGAGAACAGCAGATCAGCATGAGAGAAGAGAAAAGGGAGTTATAGAAGGAGGCGGGTGAAAGAGAACAGCAGATCAGCACAGGAGAAAAAAACAGTTAAAGAAGGAGGCGGGTGGAAGAGAACAGCAGATTAGCACATGAAAAGAGAACAGGGAGTTAAGTAAGGAAGCGGGTGGAAGAGAACAACATATTAGCACAGGAGAAGAGAACAGTGAGTTAGAGAAGGGCGCGGGGTGAAAGAGAACAGCAGTTTAGCACAGGAGAAGAGAAAAGGGAGTTAGAGAAGGAGGCGGGTGAAAGAGAACAGCAGATCAGCACGGGAGAAAAAAACTGGGAGTTAGAGAATTAGGCGGATGGAAGAGAGCAGCAGATCCGCATGTGAGAAGAGAACAGGGAGTTAGAGAAGGAGGTTGTGGAAAGGAACAGCAGATCAGCACATGAGAAAATAACAGGGAGTTAAAGGAGGAGGTGGGGTGGAAGAGAGGAGCAGATCAGCACAGGAGAAGAGAAGAGACCAGGGAGTTTAAGAAGGAGGTGGGGTGGAAGAGAGCAGCAGATCAGCACGAGAGAAGAGAAAAGGGAGTTAGAGAAGGAGGCGGGTGAAAGAGAACAGCAGATCATCACGAGAGAAGAGAAAAGGGAGTTAGAGAAGGAGGCGGGTGAAAGAGAACAGCAGATTAGCACATGAGAAGAGAACAGGGAGTTAAGTAAGGAAGCGGGTGGAAGAGAACAACATATTAGCACATGAGAAGAGAACAGTGAGTTAGAGAAGGGGGCGGGGGGAAGAGAACAGCAGTTTAGCACAGGAGAAGAGAAAAGGGAGTTAGAGAAGGAGGCGGGTGGAAGAGAGCAGCAGATCAGAACAGGAGAAGAGAACAGGGAGTTAGAGAAGGAGGCGGGTGAAAGAGAACAGCAGATCAGCACAGGAGAAAAAAATAGTTAAAGAAGGAGGCGGGTGGAAGAGAACTGCAGATTAGCACATGAAAAGTGAACAGGGAGTTAAGTAAGGAAGCGGGTGGAAGAGAACAACATATTAGCACAGGAGAAGAGAACAGTGAGTTAGAGAAGGGCGCGGGGTAAAAGAGAACAGCAGTTTAGCACAGGAGAAGAGAAAAGGGAGTTAGAGAAGGAGACGGGTGAAAGAGAACAGCAGATCAGCACAGGAGAAGAGAAAAGGGAATTAGAGAAGGAGGCGGGTTAAAGAGAACAGCAGATCAGCACGGGAGAAAAAAACTGGGAGTTAGAAAATTAGGCGGATGGAAGAGAGCAGCAGATCCGCATGTGAGAAGAGAACAGGGAGTTAGAGAAGGAGGTTGAGGAAAGGAACAGCAGATCAGCACATGAGAAAAAAACAGGGAGTTAAAGGAGGAGGTGGGGTGGAAGAGAGGAGCAGATCAGCACAGGAGAAGAGAAGCGAACCGGGATTTAAAGAAGGATTTGGGGTGGACGAGAGCAGCAGATCAGCACAGGAGAAGAGAAGAGACCAGGGAGTTTAAGAAGGAGGTGGGGTGGAAGAGAGCAGCAGATCAGCACAGGAGAAGAGACCAGGGAGTTAAAGAGGGAGGCGGTTATAAGATAGCAGTAGATCAGCACAGGAGAAGACAAGAGAACTGGGAGCTCGAGAAGAAGGCAGTTGGAAGAGAGCATCAGTTCAGCTCGGGAAAAGAGAAGAGACTAGGGATTTGGAGAAGGAGGTGGGTGGAAGAGAGCAGCATAACATCACAGCAGAAGAGAACATGGAGTTAAAGAAGGAGGTAGGTGGAAGAGAGCAGCAGATCAGCGAGAACAGGGATTTAAAAAGGATGGAGGTGGAAGAGAACAGCAGATCAGCACAGGAAAAAAGAAAAGGGAGTTAGAGAAAGAGGCGGGTGGAAGAGAACAGCAGTTTAGCACATGAGAAGAAAACAGTGAGTTAAAGAAGGAGGCGGGTGGAAGGGAGCAGCAGATTAGCACAGGATAAGAGAGCAGTGAGTTAGAGAAAGAGGCAAAGTGGAAGAGAGCAGCACATCAGCATGGGAGAAGAGAAGAGAACATGGAGTTAGAGAAGGAGGTGGATGGAAGAGAGGAGCAGATCAGCACAGCAGAAGAGAACAGGGAATTAAAGCTGGATTTGGGGTGGATGAGAGCAGCAGATCAGCACAGGATAAGAGAACAGGGAGTTAAAAAGGATGCGGGTGGAAAAGAACAGAATATCGGCACAGAAGAAGAGAACAGGGAGTTAGAGAAAGAGGCGGGTGGAAGAGAACAGCAATTTAGCACAGTAGAAGAAAACAGTGAGTTAAAGGAGGCGGGTGGAAGAGAGCAGCAGATTAGCACAGGAGAAGAGAACAGTGAGTTAGAGAAGGAGGCAGAGTGGAAGAGAGCAGCAGATCAGCACGGGAGAAGAAAAGAGAACAGGGAGTTAGAGAAGGAGGTGGGTGGAAGAGAGGAGCAAATCAGCCCAGCAGAAGAGAACAGGGAGTTAAAGAAGGAGATGGGGTGGAAGAGAGCAGCAGATTAGCACAGGAGAAGAGAACAGGGAGTTACAGAAGGAGGGGGTGGAAGAGAGCAGCAGATCAGCATAAGAGAACAGGGAGTTAAAGAAGGAGGCGGGGTGGAAGAGAGCAACAGGTCAGCAGAGGGCTAAAAGACGAGAACAGGGAGTTAGAGAAGGAGGTGGGTAGAAGAGAGCAGCAGATCAGCACAGCAGAGGAGAACAGGGAGTTACAGAAGGAGGTGGGTGGTAGAGAGCATCAGATCAGCACAGCATAAGAGAACAGGGAGTTACAGAAGGAGGTGGGTTGAAGAGAGCAGCAGATTAGCACAGGCGAAGAGAACATGGAGTTAAAGAAGGAGGTGGGGTGGAGGAGACCAGCAGATCAGCACAGCAGAAGAGAACAGGGAGTTAGAGAAGGAGGTGGGTGGAAGAGAGCAGCAGATCAGCACAGCAGAAGAGAACAGGGAGTTACAGACGGAGGTGGGCGGAAGAGAGCAGCAGATTAGCACAGGCGAAGAGAACATGGAGTTATAGAAGGAGATGTTGAAGAGAGCAGCAGAACAGGACGGGAGAAGAAAACAGGGAGGTAGAGAAGGAGGCAGGTTGAAGAGAGCTGCAGATCAGCTATGGAGAAGAGAAGTGAACATGGAGTTAGAGAAGGAGGTGGGTGGAAGAGAACAGCAGATCGGCACAGGAGAAGAGAACAGGGAGTTAGTGAAAGAGGCGGGAGGAAGAGAGCAGCAGATCAGCACAGGAGAAGAGAAGAGAACAGGGAGTTAGAGAAGGAGGCAGGGTGGAAGAGATCAGCAGTTCTGCATAGGAGAAGAGAAGAGAACAGGGAGTTAGAGAAGGAGTTTGTTGGAAGAGAGGAACAGATCAGCACAGCCGAAGAGAACATGGAGTTAAAGAAGGAGGTGGGGTGGAAGAAAGCAGCAGATCAGCACAGGAGAAGAGAATAGAATAGGGAGTTAGAGAAGGAGGTGTGGTGAAAGAGAGCATCAGATCAGCAGAAGTTAACAGGGTGTTAAAATGCAATGCAATATGTTTCTCATTTGCAAAGTTTGAGCTATTGCTATTGTTAAAGACCAATTTTTTAAATGTTTTGTTGGGGAAAATAGTGAAAATAATTGTTTTGTCATTTACAACGCTAATAGTTATAACTTTTGCAAATGTGACACCTATAGCATTTGTAATGCAATATGTGTTGTATTTATGTGACTTACATGTATTGATATTACAAACAACACTGGTTTGGATTTGGAGGGTGGAGTTGGATTTGGAGGGTGGAGTTGGATTTGGAGGGTGGAGTTGGAGTTGGAGGGTGGAGTTGGAGGGTGGAGTTGGAGTTGGAGGGTAGAGTTGGAGGGTGGAGTTGGAGGGTGGAGTTGGAGTTGGAGGGTAGAGTTGGATGGTGGATTTGTATTTGGATGTAGGATTTGGAGTTGGGTGCTGTTTTTGGATGTTGGAGTTTGATGGTGGAGTTGGAGTTGAATGGTGGATTTGGAGGCTGGAGTTTGATGGTGGAGTTGGAGACTGGAGTTTGATGGTGGAGTTGGAGTTGAATGGTGGATTTGGAGGCTGGAGTTTGATGGTGGAGTTGGAGTTGAATGGAGAATTTGGAGGCTGGAGTTTGATGGTGGAGTTGGAGTTGAATGGTGGATTTGGAAGCTGGAGTTTGATGGTGGAGTTGGAGTTGAATGATGGATTTGGAGGCTGGAGTTTGATGGTGGAGTTGGAGTTGAATGGTGGATTTGGAGGCTGGAGTTTGATGGTGGAGTTGGAGTTGAATGGTGGATTTGGAGGCTGGAGTTTGATGGTGGAGTTGGAGTTGAATGGTGGATTTGGAGGCTGGAGTTTGATGGTGGAGTTGGAGTTGAATGGTGGATTTGGAGGCTGGAGTTGGATTTGGAGGGTAGAGTTGGATATGGAGGCTGGAGTTGGATTTGGAGGCTGGAGTTGGATTTGGAGGGTGGAGTTGGGAATGGATTTGGAGGGAGGGTTTTGATGGTGGAGTTGGAGTTGAATGGTGGATTTGGAAGCTGGAGTTTGATGGTGGAGTTGGAGTTGAATGATGGACTTGGAGGCTGGAGTTTGATGGTGGAGTTGGAGTTGAATGGTGGATTTGGAGGCTGGAGTTTGATGGTGGAGTTGGAGTTGAATGGTGGATTTGGAGGCTGGAGTTGGATTTGGAGGGTGGAGTTGGATATGGAGGCTGGAGTTGGATTTGGAGGCTGGAGTTGGATTTGGAGGGTGGAGTTGGGAATGGATTTGGAGGGAGGATTTTGAGGGTGGATTTTGAGGGTGGATTTGCATGGTGGAGTTAGAGTGTGGATTTTGAGGGTGGATTTTGAGGGTGGAGTTGTAGGGTGGAGTTGGAGGGTGGATTTGGAGGGTGGTGTTGGATTTGGAGGGTGGAGTTGGAGTTGGAGGGTGGAGTTGGAGTTGTAGTTGGAGGGTGGAGTTGGAGGGTGGAGTTGGAGGGTGGAGTTGGAGTTGGAGGGTGGAGTTGGAGTTGGAGGGTGGAGTTGTAGTTGGAGGGTGGAGTGGGAGGGTGGAGTGGGAGTCTGTAGTTGTAGTTTGCAGGTGGATTTGGAGGGTGTATTTGGAGGCTGGAGTTGTAGTTGGAGGGTGGGTTTGTAGGGTGTATTTGGATGTTGTAGTTGGAGGGTGGAGTTGGACGGTGGAGTTGGAGGGTGGAGTTGGATGGTGTTTTTGGAGGGTGGTGTTGGAGGGTGGATTTGTAGTTGGAGGCTGTAGTTGGAGGGTGGATTTGGAGTGCTGAGTTGGAGGGTGAAGTTGGATGGTGGAGTTAGAGGGTGTAGTTGGAGGGTGGATTTGGAGGGTGTAGTAGCACTTATATTGTGAATTTGGAGGATGGATTTTGAGGGTGGAGTTGGAGTGTGGAGTTGGAGGGTCGTTTTGGAGGGTGGAGTTGGATTTGGAGGGTGGAGTTGGATTTGGAGGGTGGAGTTGGAGTTGGAGGGTGGAGTTGGAGTTGGAGGGTGGTGTTGGAGGGTGGAGTTGGAGTTGGATGGTGTTTTTGGAGGGTGGTGTTGGAGGGTGGATTTGTAGTTGGAGGCTGTAGTTGGAGGGTGGATTTGGAGTGCTGAGTTGGAGGGTGAAGTTGGATGGTGGAGTTAGAGGGTGTAGTTGGAGGGTGGATTTGGAGGGTGTAGTAGCACTTATATTGTGAATTTGGAGGATGGATTTTGAGGGTGGAGTTGGAGTGTGGAGTTGGAGGGTCGTTTTGGAGGGTGGAGTTGGAGGGTGGATTAGGAGGGAGGGTTTAGAGGGTGGAGTTGTAGGGTGGTGTTGGAGGGTTGTTTTGGAGTTGGAGGGTGGAGTTTGATCGAGTGGTGGCGGATGGAGTGGTGGCGGATTGAGTGGTGACGGATCGAGTGGTGGCGGATCGAGTGGTGGCGGATCAAGTGGTGGCGGATCAGTTGGTGGCGGATCGAGTGGTGGGCGGTTAGAGTGGTGGGCGGGTAGAGTGGGGGGCGGGTAGAGTGGTGGCGCGAGAGGTGGGCTAGAGTGGTGGCACTAGAGTGGTGGCGCTAGAGTGGTGACGCTAGAGTGTGGGCGCTAGAGTGTGGGCGCTAGAGTGTGGGCGCTAGATTGTGGGCGCTAGAGTGGTGGTGCATAGTGTGGTGGTGGATAGAGTGGTGGTGGATAGAGTGGTAGCGGATAGAGTGGTGGCGGATAGAGTGGTAGAGCTTTGGCCGTAGAAGGCTGTACTGTGTGTGAGAGAGAGTGTGTGTGTGTGTGAGAGAGAGAGAGAGAGTGTGTGTGTGTGTGGGTTTGTGTTACTATCCTTGTGGGGACTTGGGTGTGATAACACACTCACGCTGTGGGGACTTGATTGCACTGTGGGGACCTGAACCCAGGTCCCCACAAGGTAATGTCCTTTAAATGATAAAAAATGGCTTCAGGAACATCTGTGTCAATTTTTACAACTTTTTAAAAAATTGTCTTGTGGGGACCTGTGTTTCAGAAAGTGTGTTTATATTTTTGCTCCCTCTGCCCCCATAGACAGGAGGCGGTACTGCAGTCTTAAACACACTTTGCATTTAAACACACTTTGTTCACGAGGAACACAAGTTAGCAGCAGAAAGCACAGATATTTCAAGGGAAAAGCTTCAAAACCTGGGGTTAAAACATATTCTTCATGCAAACTAACATTTTCCCCATTTAATAAAGTAAAACTTTATTTACATGAAAATTTTGAATTCTGACTATTTGAGTTTAAAAATTGTTAAACATTGTTACAAGCAATTTGGATACGATTTGAATCCCAGATTACATCACTATTGTGGTATGATCCTTATCTGCATTAAATAATGATGGTGCATAAAAACATGATACAATATAAACTGATCTGATAGTTTTTTTACAAATTTTATTACATAAGAACGTATTCCAAAGTGCATATTATTAAGATGATGGCTAGATGAGTGAGTGCCTTGTGTGAACAGCTATGCTCTCTCAGATGCTGAACCGAAGTAAAGTCATGCCTACAGCAATGGGAAGTTTAATTTTAACAGAAAAGCATGTTCTTAGAACATTAGTGACATTCTTAAAAAATATATTCAAATATTGCCATAAGTTGAAATTACATTTAATTGAATTGCTTAATTTTAAAACTGTTCCTAATGCTTTACAAATTCAATCCGCTTCATTCCCATAGATGGGTGAAGAAAAGTCATCTAACAAGCATTGGCAAAGCCAACAGGTGTCACCTATGAGACTCTGATATATATAAACCGTAGTGAAGTAGGTACAGAGGCACAGACTCCTGGTTCACCCTAATTAGTGGGTATGTTTTAAAAGTCAAAAAAGGGGAGGTGGATAGGAGACCAAATCCCTAGCTTGCATTTGGGCTCACAGTCCCCTTACTACTGCATTGGCACCCACACGTATTACTGTTTGGAATTAGTGCTTCAGCTAAGGTGCAAACGTTCTGCTGTAAAATGGGCACCCTCATGTTGATGTCCACTTCAATTTGCCCTTCCTTTGTATTTAAATATAGTTTGCCTTCCAAGATCATACTAGTTTAACTACAACATACTGCAGTAGCATTGGCTGCGCTCAACCACCTGCCTTATAAGTGAGAAGGTCTTCAAGTCGGAAGGGTGGAGAGGATGTGGCGTTATGCTAGAGCTGCAAACTTCAAACTTAATTCTTGACGTTAGCTTGGCATCCTGTGATTCTGGTCAAATCACTTAATTTCCCTGTGCCTAAAGAAATTGTACATGACTTAACTGGTGCTCATGTAAAGTGCTCCAAAGTGGAGTGACACAAGCTCAGCACTGGTGGGAATGAGGCATTTACAGAAGTATGTGAGAAGTGGCTTCTGTTGCTTCACCATGAGAACTTGTGTGGGGGTTAAGTCTATTAATGCAACCACAGCCATGGGTGAGGATGATACAGACTACTGCTCAGGTCTCGAGATCTGTCATGAGGTAGCTGCAGCCTGTTACACATCAGTACTAGACCTACTGAGAAGATGACCTGCATGTGTGTTTATATTCCTTCCTCTTTCCTTCAATTGGGAATGTTACTAACATCTGCCTGGAGAAGAAACTCAGGCAGGGCTTCATGGCAATGACCCTCGCACATAACAAATTTCCCATTAACAAGTGAACACCTGAACCTTCTGAAGTTGATTCCACTCCCATAGTGGGAGATGGGCCCTGCTGGTAACAGCACACCTCTGGAAAGAGAAGTAGTATGTGTGTGTCTGACCTAGGACCTTGAAAGCAACTAGTCGGGGAATGATGCCTCCAAAACAGAGAGCCTCACTGATCAAAAACATTTGCTCACGGCATAACATACTTCAATATCAAAATGTCTGGACAACATAATTGCTGTAGACAACTGAACTATTTTAACTACTCAAAGCCCTTACTATGACTATACACTTATTCTGTATAAAAATGACTCAATCTTGGAGAGCCTCATACTCCACCCAAGAGAGGAAAGGCTTTCACTGCAGACATAGGATGCATAACGTATGGACAAGTATATCACATTAAGGGGGTGAAAAGTGTATTGTTTAGAAGTAAAAAATGTCTTTGCCATACTATGTTTTCTATGATCATATTGGTCAGCAGTTGGAAGAAGAGATTGTGGGGTTTGCTTAACTGCAGACTATAAAGAGTGTTAATAGGTTTTGGAGGCCTATCTTCAGCAAGGAATCTACCATACGTATATTGGAATTGAAGCATGAATGTTGCTGTAAATAGACTGTCACTTAAGGAGGGCAGTACTTTTTAAAACCAGGGACTACACTTAATATTTTGGGTAAGCCTAGATAATTATTGGTATACATCTAAGAAGAAAGAGCCATAGGTATGGATATGGGTGTGGGCAGAAAACAGTAGATGTTTGTCTGTTTTGGAATATAATTGTGCTACATTACCTACAGTTCATACCCTAGCATGGAAATAATCTAAGTTAGTGGCTAAGTTGTAGACAGTATATTATAAATATTACATCTATTATAAATACAGCCATGATTTGCTCGCATTTTGATAATGTACTTCTGTGACATTGAGGGGGATCCAATCAACTTTGCCACATAAAATGATTTATGTGTCAAACATTAATGTGAGTGCAGCACCACATTCTCTGCTTTGTGGTCACAAGCCCACTATCAGGGTGGGAACAGTTCAAAGGCAACTGGAATCCACACAAAGCCAGATCTACATAACTAATGTGTCCTGCATTTGCATGAAGTGATACCACCAAATGAAACCAGGAGCAAACAATGGGTATACGAAAAAGCCTAGGATATTTCCTGACACACATATAATTTCTGCAAAAATATCCACTTGACACAGTTTACCCTTATACTCTTGACATTATATTGAAGTTTGTACTGAAGGGCTTCGTCGTATATAAATTTCACAAAAGACACTACTGTTGTGCAATGCTTAGAATCACACAAAACAGACATCATTGGCATGCGACTCTTTGAAAATATGGTGCTTTACTATTTTTCCTGTTTGTCCAAGGGAGTGCAACGGAATATTACAAATGTTCATATAGCACTGCCCCATGTTTAGTTTATCTAGATCACTGGGTGGTACCACAGCTCTATGTTTCTAAACAAGAGAGTAGCCAGAAAATGAACATACTCCCCGATTTTGAACTAAATCTTTGATGGCCCTAAGTAAGTGAGTCAAACCCGCCCTAGCTGAGCTCCCTTGGCTCTTCCATCCAAGCATCCTTTCACTCTACCACCTTTTGATATCCACTATTTTACCTTTACTTTGTATCAGTCATTCATTCATTCTTACCCTTTACATCCATCCATCCATCCATCCATCCATCCAGCCACTTTGTCATCCCTCTCTCCATTCTGGCATCCATCCATCATCCACTCTGCTATCCATCCATTATCCTCTCCACTATCCATCCATCCACTCTTCCACTGATCCTATCTGCCATCCACCCATCCATTCTACCATCTATCTACTCACTCAGCCATCCATCCTGCCATCCATCATCATCCATCCACTGTGCTGTTCATTTACCCACTCAGCCATCCATCTAGCCATCTACAATCCATCCGTCCATCCATCTACTCTGCCATCCATCCACTCTGCCATCGATTCAGCCATCTATCTACTCTATCATCCATTAACTCATTTCATCCACTCATCCATCGATCCATCCATCTGTCCATCCATCCATCACTTTAGTCTGTCATCCTTTCACCTGCCCATCCACCTATCCATTCATTCATCCATCCAGCAACACCTTTACACTGTCATCATTTCACCTGTCCATATACCTATCTAAGAAAAAACAAAGGTGGTGATGGACGGAGCGTTGACAATACAAACACTCACCCCCAGTCAACTGATCTGGGTTTAATCCATCACCGTTCTTTAGCTCACTCCGCCACCCCAGTTCAGACATGGCCATATGCAAATCAGTCGGACCCTGTGCCTCATGGGAACAGTCCAGCCGAACTGCCAAGCCATGTCTTCCCTGGACCGGAATCAAGCTTCCCAGGACCGGTTTCTGGCATTACAGCCGTCTTCAGCCGGGCTTGCTTGACTCCAGTGGCAAAGTGAGCAAGGGACTCACGTCTGAGCATACCCTGCCAACTTAGGGCGAACAAAGAAAAACCAAAGGTGGTGATGGACGGAGCATTGACAATACAAACACTCACCCCCAGTCAACTGATCTGGGTTTAATCCATCACTGTTCTTTAGCTCACTCCGCCACCCCAGTTCAGACATGGCCATATGCAAATCAGTCTGACCCTGTGCCTCATGGGAACAGTCCAGCCGAACTGCCAAGCCATGTCTTCCCTGGACCGGAATCAAGCTTCCCAGGACCGGTTTCTGGCATTACAGCCGTCTTTAGCCGGGCTTGCTTGACTCCAGTGGCAAAGTGAGCAAGGGACTCACGTCTGAGCATACCCTGCCAACTTAGGGCGAACAAAGAAAAACCAAAGGTGGTGATGGATGGAGCGTTGACAATACAAACACTCCACCCAGTCAACTGATCTGGGTTTAATCCATCACCGTTCTTTAGCTCACTCCGCCACCCCAGTTCAGACATGGCCATATGCAAATCAGTCTGACCCTGTGCCTCATGGGAACAGTCCAGCCCGAACTGCCAAGCCATGTCTTCCCTGGACCGGAATCGAGCTTCCCAGGACCGGTTTCTGGCATTACAGCCGTCTTCAGCCGGGCTTGATTGACTCCAGTGGCAAAGTGAGCAAGGGGCTCACGTCTGAGCATACCCTGCCAACTTAGGGCGAACAAAGAAAAAACAAAGGTGGTGATGGACGGAGCGTTGATAATACAAACACTCACCCCCAGTCAACTGATCTGGGTTTAATCCATCACCGTTCTTTAGCTCACTCCGCCACCCCAGTACAGACATGGCCATATGCAAATCAGTCTGACCCTGTGCCTCATGGGAACAAGTCCAGCCCCAACTGCCAAGCCATGTCTTCCCTGGACCGGAATCAAGCTTCCCAGGACCGGTTTCTGGCATTACAGCCGTCTTCAGCCGGGTTTGCTTGACTCCAGTGGCAAAGTGAGTAAGGGGCTCACGTCTGAGCATACCCTGCCAACTTAGGGCGAACAAAGAAAAACCAAAGGTGGTGATGGACGGAGCGTTGACAATACAAACACTCACCCCCAGTCAACTGATCTGGGTTTAATCCATCACCGTTCTTTAGCTCACTCCGCCACCCCAGTTCAGACATAAGGACCAGACCTTGGACCAGCAAGGCGGCAATACAACCCGACGGCAGAAAATAAACCCGAATCACGAGGTCGAGTAACAGCCAGACATTACTAAAGGCCATAAATACCCTTTCCTGACTCCTATTGAAGGTGACAGTTCTGGATAACTGCCCAACAGGAAGTTTGAAGATCACCCAGACTGTTTGTAAGAGAAACAGAAGTCTCAACGGACTACCATAGGAGCGATTCCCTCACTTTTGAATATAAGATGATTGCGAGAATTCGACGCAATTTTTGAGGTAGATCAAGTTCATTTTTTCTGCCAAAGCCATCAATGACAAGGGAAGGTCCCAAAGACAAACCCAAGAGGGAAGGAAATTGTAACTGTACATGAAGACAGAACGAATAAGATTGTCTTGATAAAGATGGTATAATCAAGAAGGAACCATCGACGCACTCAATAGTACAATCCATAAACAAATTTTCTGTTTTGAAATATTAATTTTGTCTGTATAAAAAACAGGATCTCAGAGCAAACTTTGGATGTACAAACTGCAATTGATGAATTTTATGTCATAGAGCTTTCTGTCTGTCATAATTTTGCGGGTCATAGTGATGTTTTGTTAACTGTTATTAACTTTGTAGGGAATTTTTCCCTTGTGTATTCTCTTTTTAAATAATTGATGTTTTTGTTAGTTAAAGACTCTCTATATATTTTTATTAATGTGTAAATAACATTGTGCAATATTTGCGGTTTTAACTCAGAAATGATTCTTAATAAATAATATGCTTACACAATAGTCAGATTATCTGTGCTTAACTTGTGAGCCCTGGGAATATTCCATTTTCACTGCGTGGTGCCTGCCATGTTGTGCATGGAAATGCACATCATGGCATTTTGAAATTGTGAACAGTGCTGCAGCCAGCAGCACCGTCTGCAATGTTAAATGACCAGGAAGCGTCCCCCCATTGTAGCGGACGCATCCTAATTGGGCTGGGTGCGTGCGGCGGTCCCATCACCGTTATGATGGCGGGCAGACTGATGTCCACCCACCATCATAATAAGCCCCTTAGTCTCTGCACCCAGATTTGAACATGCCTATAATCAGATAGTAATCCCGTTTAAATGTGAACATCATTACCTTCACACACTATCAGTGAGAATACTTGAAGTTTGTATTTAAACACTACCACTATTGGGACGTAGGTCCTGATTTAGATTTCAGCAGACGGGTTACTCCATCACAACAGTGATGGATATCCAGTCCACCGAAATGTAAATCCCATAATATTCTATGGGATTTATATTTCGGTGATGCAATATCTGTCTGTTGTGACAGAGTAGACCTACCGCCGAAATCTAGATCAGGCCCTTGAACACTATTAACTTTGCACACTATCTTTGTGGGGACTTGAACATCCTAATAAACATACACTATCTTTGTGGTAGCTTGAACATCCCAGTAACTCCACACTATCACTACTGGGACATGAGCACCCCTGTAACCACACATTATCTTTGTGGGGACTTGAACTTGTTAATAATCACACAATTTTTGGGGGGAGATTTGAACAATATATTCACACACTACTATCTTGCCTTTAGATGCTATCTGTGTAAGGACATGAAGATTATTTAAACACTATAACTGTTGGTACTTGAACAGTACTATGGTTGCACACTATCTCTGTGGGTACTTGAACACCATAATCATAATAAACACACTATCTTTGTGGCAGCTTGAACATCCCAATAACCACATGCTGTCTCTGTGGGGAGTTCAGCATCCCTGTAACCACACACTATCTTTGTGGGGACTTGAAAATCCAAATAAACCCCCCACTATCTATATGGCAGCTTAAACATCCCAGTAACCACATACTATCACTGTGGGGACTTGAGCATTCCTGTAACCACACACTATCTTTGTGGGGACTTGAACATGTTTATAATCGCATAGTTCTTATGGGGATATTTGAACATCATATTCACACACTATCTTTGTGGGGACTTGAACATGTTTAAATTCTCACAATTTTTATGGGGAGATTTGTACATCATATGCACACATTGTCTTTGTGGGGACTTGAGAAAGGTTAATTTCACACACAATCTATGTCAGTTCTTGAACAGTCCTATAATCATGTACTATCTGTGTGGGGACCTGAACATCAATTACTTTACACACAATCTTTTTGAAACTTGAACATCACTATAATAACACTATATATGTGCAGGGTTAAATATGCCTGTAATCCCTGTTTGAATGTGAACAATCTTACCTTTACATGCTATCTGTGTAAGGACATGAAGATTATTTAAACACTATCACTTTTGAGACTTGAACACTACTATAGTTGCACACTATCTCCGGGGGTACCTGAACATCATAATAAACACACACTATCTTTGTGGCTGCTTGAACATCCCAATAACCACATGCTGTCTCTGTAGGGACTCAAACATATCACTAACCATATACTATCTGTGGGGAGATTCGACTATTATATCCACACACTATCTTTACGGGGACTTGAATATGATTAACTTCACACAATCTGTGGAAGATCTTGAACATTCCCATAATCACACAGGGCCTGATTCACAAAGGTAAACTTAAACATTTGTGAAAAGTTTGACAATTGTAATCCACAAAGCAATTTATTGAGCAGTATTTTTAAGACTCTCTACCTTTTTATGTGGGGAGTCTCAGCCCCGAGACTCCCCAGTCATAAAGATACTACTAGTAAAATTCTATGGGAATTTTGAAAAATCGTAAACTTACTCAAAGGTGTAAGTATACCTTTGTGAATCAGCACCACAGTATCTCTCTGATACTAAAACAGCATTACAGTCACACACTCTTTATGGAGACTTGAACATTATTTTCAACTACTATCTTTTTGGTGACTTGAACATGATTACCTTCACACAGAATCACTGAGAGGTCTTGAACATTCCTGTAATAGTTTCGATCTCTATGGGGATTAGAACATCATTATCTGCATATCTGTGTGGAGACCTGAATATCGTCTTCATACACTGTCTTTGTGGGAACTTGATCATTATTACCTTCTCACACCATCTATATAAGGTCTTGATCATACCTATAATCTCACGCTCTCTCTGTGGGGACTTGTGAGAAAGTGCCATCTTTCTTGCATGGTATGCCCCCACTTTTTGCTGAATTGCTGATGTGCTTTGACTGAGTGTGCCCTGGGATCCTGCCAATCAGGTGCCCATGGTCTGTGTTCCTTTCCTAAAACTGTATTGAGCTAAAACCCAATTAGCACTCTGGCCATATGTCAGTCCCTGGTAAATGGTACCCTAGGTACCCAGGGCATTGTTATGTTATGTTATAGCATTTGTAAAGCGCAAACTGCTACCCGAAAGTGTCCTGGCGCTGTCTATACGCAACCCAAAGAGATATTGATGAAGAGCCTGGCGTTAAGCGCCAAAAAGCCAAGTTTTTAAGGTTTTCCTGAATGCCAGTAAATCCGGAATCTTTCTAAGATGAAGTGGTAGGGTATTCCAATCCTTGGCTGGACCTGCTAAGAAGCTCCTACCTCCCCAGCTAGCTTTTTTAGAGGTGGGGGCCGACACCAATTTTGCTCCCAGAGAGTGAAGTGGTCTATTGGGGACATACCACTGAAACTGTTGCTTCAGATGTTCTGGCCCAAAACCATGAAGAGCTTCGTAAACTGTACAGAGTGATTTGAACTACACCCGTTTCTTAACGGGCAGCCAGTGAAGTCTTCTGATATCTCCGGAGACCGAAGCATATTTAGCTGTCCCTGTGAGCAGTCTGGCCGCCGAATTTTGTAAAAGTTGGAGTCTATGCAGTAAACGTTCCTGAATGTTTAGGTAAAGGCTGTTGCAGTAGTCCAACCGCGACATAGTTAATGTCGTCACTACTGTTCGTTGGTTTTCCTTAGGTAGAAACTGCAAGATTTTCTTGCATGTTCTAAGAGCAAATGTAGTCGCTGAGACAACTGCATTGACCTGGTCTTCAAAGATGAGTTTGTCATCAATCAGGACACCCAAGTTCTTTACTTTCCTCATAGGAGTCGGAAGTACCCCCAGCGAATCTGGCCAACAACTTGGGGTCCAGAGCGTGGGGTCATTGCCAAACAGAAAAACTTCTGTCTTACCCGAATTGAGTTTTAAACAATTTTGGGTCATCCATTTACCCACTGCTTCCATACAGTCATGAAATCATGTTGCAGTCACCGTCTCTTGCCCAGGCAGCAGGGACACCACAATCTGAGTGTCGTCTGCATACGATGTCAGAGCAAATCTAAAGGATTTGATCAGGGGAGCCAGCAGGGACACGTAGACATTAAAAAGCATGGGGGTAAGTGAGGACCCCTGCGGAACTCCGCAGGGCAGAGAGAAGGGTTTGGAATAGGGGTGGGTGGAATTTGCGTAATCGCGTTACGCAAATCGAACAGCAGATCGGCACAGGAGAAGAGAACAGGGAGTTAGTGAAAGAGGCGGGTGGAAGAGAATAGCAGATTAGCACAGGAGAAGAAAACAAGGAGTTAGAGAAGGAGGCGGGGAGGAAGAGAGCAGCAGATCAGCACAGGAGAAGAGAAGAGAACAGGGAGTTAGAGAAGGAGGCAGGGTGGAAGAGATCAGCAGTTCTGCACAGGAGAAGAGAAGAGAACAGGGAGTTAGAGAAGGAGTTTGTTGGAAGAGAGGAACAGATCAGCACAGCCGAAGAGAACATGGAGTTAAAGAAGGAGGTGGGGTGGAAGAAAGCAGCAGATCAGCACAGGAGAAGAGAATAGAATAGGGAGTTAGAGAAGGAGGTGTGGTGAAAGAGAGCATCAGATCAGCAGAAGTTAACAGGGTGTTAAAATGCAATGCAATATGTTTCTCATTTGCAAAGTTTGAGCTATTGCTATTGTTAAAGACCAATTTTTTAAATGTTTTGTTGGGGAAAATAGTGAAAATAATTGTTTTGTCATTTACAACGCTAATAGTTATAACTTTTGCAAATGTGACACCTATAGCATTTGTAATGCAATATGTGTTGTATTTATGTGACTTACATGTATTGATATTACAAACAACACTGGTTTGGATTTGGAGGGTGGAGTTGGATTTGGAGGGTGGAGTTGGATTTGGAGGGTGGAGTTGGAGTTGGAGGGTGGAGTTGGAGGGTGGAGTTGGAGTTGGAGGGTAGAGTTGGAGGGTGGAGTTGGAGGGTGGAGTTGGAGTTGGAGGGTAGAGTTGGATGGTGGATTTGTATTTGGATGTAGGATTTGGAGTTGGGTGCTGTTTTTGGATGTTGGAGTTTGATGGTGGAGTTGGAGTTGAATGGTGGATTTGGAGGCTGGAGTTTGATGGTGGAGTTGGAGACTGGAGTTTGATGGTGGAGTTGGAGTTGAATGGTGGATTTGGAGGCTGGAGTTTGATGGTGGAGTTGGAGTTGAATGGAGAATTTGGAGGCTGGAGTTTGATGGTGGAGTTGGAGTTGAATGGTGGATTTGGAAGCTGGAGTTTGATGGTGGAGTTGGAGTTGAATGATGGATTTGGAGGCTGGAGTTTGATGGTGGAGTTGGAGTTGAATGGTGGATTTGGAGGCTGGAGTTTGATGGTGGAGTTGGAGTTGAATGGTGGATTTGGAGGCTGGAGTTTGATGGTGGAGTTGGAGTTGAATGGTGGATTTGGAGGCTGGAGTTTGATGGTGGAGTTGGAGTTGAATGGTGGATTTGGAGGCTGGAGTTGGATTTGGAGGGTAGAGTTGGATATGGAGGCTGGAGTTGGATTTGGAGGCTGGAGTTGGATTTGGAGGGTGGAGTTGGGAATGGATTTGGAGGGAGGGTTTTGATGGTGGAGTTGGAGTTGAATGGTGGATTTGGAAGCTGGAGTTTGATGGTGGAGTTGGAGTTGAATGATGGACTTGGAGGCTGGAGTTTGATGGTGGAGTTGGAGTTGAATGGTGGATTTGGAGGCTGGAGTTTGATGGTGGAGTTGGAGTTGAATGGTGGATTTGGAGGCTGGAGTTGGATTTGGAGGGTGGAGTTGGATATGGAGGCTGGAGTTGGATTTGGAGGCTGGAGTTGGATTTGGAGGGTGGAGTTGGGAATGGATTTGGAGGGAGGATTTTGAGGGTGGATTTTGAGGGTGGATTTGCATGGTGGAGTTAGAGTGTGGATTTTGAGGGTGGAGTTGTAGGGTGGAGTTGGAGGGTGGATTTGGAGGGTGGTGTTGGATTTGGAGGGTGGAGTTGGAGTTGGAGGGTGGAGTTGGAGTTGTAGTTGGAGGGTGGAGTTGGAGGGTGGAGTTGGAGGGTGGAGTTGGAGTTGGAGGGTGGAGTTGGAGTTGGAGGGTGGAGTTGTAGTTGGAGGGTGGAGTGGGAGGGTGGAGTGGGAGTCTGTAGTTGTAGTTTGCAGGTGGATTTGGAGGGTGTATTTGGAGGCTGGAGTTGTAGTTGGAGGGTGGGTTTGTAGGGTGTATTTGGATGTTGTAGTTGGAGGGTGGAGTTGGACGGTGGAGTTGGAGGGTGGAGTTGGATGGTGTTTTTGGAGGGTGGTGTTGGAGGGTGGATTTGTAGTTGGAGGCTGTAGTTGGAGGGTGGATTTGGAGTGCTGAGTTGGAGGGTGAAGTTGGATGGTGGAGTTAGAGGGTGTAGTTGGAGGGTGGATTTGGAGGGTGTAGTAGCACTTATATTGTGAATTTGGAGGATGGATTTTGAGGGTGGAGTTGGAGTGTGGAGTTGGAGGGTCGTTTTGGAGGGTGGAGTTGGATTTGGAGGGTGGAGTTGGATTTGGAGGGTGGAGTTGGAGTTGGAGGGTGGAGTTGGAGTTGGAGGGTGGTGTTGGAGGGTGGAGTTGGAGTTGGATGGTGTTTTTGGAGGGTGGTGTTGGAGGGTGGATTTGTAGTTGGAGGCTGTAGTTGGAGGGTGGATTTGGAGTGCTGAGTTGGAGGGTGAAGTTGGATGGTGGAGTTAGAGGGTGTAGTTGGAGGGTGGATTTGGAGGGTGTAGTAGCACTTATATTGTGAATTTGGAGGATGGATTTTGAGGGTGGAGTTGGAGTGTGGAGTTGGAGGGTCGTTTTGGAGGGTGGAGTTGGAGGGTGGATTAGGAGGGAGGGTTTAGAGGGTGGAGTTGTAGGGTGGTGTTGGAGGGTTGTTTTGGAGTTGGAGGGTGGAGTTTGATCGAGTGGTGGCGGATGGAGTGGTGGCGGATTGAGTGGTGACGGATCGAGTGGTGGCGGATCGAGTTGTGGCGGATCAAGTGGTGGCGGATCAGTTGGTGGCGGATCGAGTGGTGGGCGGTTAAAGTGGTGGGCGGGTAGAGTGGGGGGCGGGTAGAGTGGTGGCGCGAGAGGTGGGCTAGAGTGGTGGCACTAGAGTGGTGGCGCTAGAGTGGTGACGCTAGAGTGTGGGCGCTAGAGTGTGGGCGCTAGAGTGTGGGCGCTAGAGTGTGGGCGCTAGATTGTGGGCGCTAGAGTGGTGGTGCATAGTGTGGTGGTGGATAGAGTGGTGGTGGATAGAGTGGTAGCGGATAGAGTGGTGGCGGATAGAGTGGTAGAGCTTTGGCCGTAGAAGGCTGTACTGTGTGTGAGAGAGAGTGTGTGTGTGTGTGAGAGAGAGAGAGAGAGTGTGTGTGTGTGTGGGTTTGTGTTACTATCCTTGTGGGGACTTGGGTGTGATAACACACTCACGCTGTGGGGACTTGATTGCACTGTGGGGACCTGAACCCAGGTCCCCACAAGGTAATGTCCTTTAAATGATAAAAAATGGCTTCAGGAACATCTGTGTCAATTTTTACAACTTTTTAAAAAATTGTCTTGTGGGGACCTGTGTTTCAGAAAGTGTGTTTATATTTTTGCTCCCTCTGCCCCCATAGACAGGAGGCGGTACTGCAGTCTTAACCACTTGGCTGCTAAGGGGTGTGTGCGAGGTCCATTGACTTTCCATTGAAATCAATGGAAAGTCCATGACGAGTTACCCTTGTCATTAGCGCTGAAGGGACACTTTGCATTTAAACACACTTTGTTCACGAGGAACACAAGTTAGCAGCAGAAAGCACAGATATTTCAAGGGAAAAGCTTCAAAACCTGGGGTTAAAACATATTCTTCATGCAAACTAACATTTTCCCCATTTAATAAAGTAAAACTTTATTTACATGAAAATTTTGAATTCTGACTATTTGAGTTTAAAAATTGTTAAACATTGTTACAAGCAATTTGGATACGATTTGAATCCCAGATTACATCACTATTGTGGTATGATCCTTATCTGCATTAAATAATGATGGTGCATAAAAACATGATACAATATAAACTGATCTGATAGTTATTTTACAAATTTTATTACATAAGAACGTATTCCAAAGTGCATATTATTAAGATGATGGCTAGATGAGTGAGTGCCTTGTGTGAACAGCTATGCTCTCTCAGATGCTGAACCGAAGTAAAGTCATGCCTACAGCAATGGGAAGTTTAATTTTAACAGAAAAGCATGTTCTTAGAACATTAGTGACATTCTTAAAAAATATATTCAAATATTGCCATAAGTTGAAATTACATTTAATTGAATTGCTTAATTTTAAAACTGTTCCTAATGCTTTACAAATTCAATCCGCTTCATTCCCATAGATGGGTGAAGAAAAGTCATCTAACAAGCATTGGCAAAGCCAACAGGTGTCACCTATGAGACTCTGATATATATAAACCGTAGTGAAGTAGGTACAGAGGCACAGACTCCTGGTTCACCCTAATTAGTGGGTATGTTTTAAAAGTCAAAAAAGGGGAGGTGGATAGGAGACCAAATCCCTAGCTTGCATTTGGGCTCACAGTCCCCTTACTACTGCATTGGCACCCACACGTATTACTGTTTGGAATTAGTGCTTCAGCTAAGGTGCAAACGTTCTGCTGTAAAATGGGCACCCTCATGTTGATGTCCACTTCAATTTGCCCTTCCTTTGTATTTAAATATAGTTTGCCTTCCAAGATCATACTAGTTTAAGTACAACATACTGCAGTAGCATTGGCTGCGCTCAACCACCTGCCTTATAAGTGAGAAGGTCTTCAAGTCGGAAGGGTGGAGAGGATGTGGCGTTATGCTAGAGCTGCAAACTTCAAACTTAATTCTTGACGTTAGCTTGGCATCCTGTGATTCTGGTCAAATCACTTAATTTCCCAGTGCCTAAAGAAATTGTACATGACTTAACTGGTGCTCATGTAAAGTGCTCCAAAGTGGAGTGACACAAGCTCAGCACTGGTGGGAATGAGGCATTTACAGAAGTATGTGAGAAGTGGCTTCTGTTGCTTCACCATGAGAACTTGTGTGGGGGTTAAGTCTATTAATGCAACCACAGCCATGGGTGAGGATGATACAGACTACTGCTCAGGTCTCGAGATCTGTCATGAGGTAGCTGCAGCCTGTTACACATCAGTACTAGACCTACTGAGAAGATGACCTGCATGTGTGTTTATATTCCTTCCTCTTTCCTTCAATTGGGAATGTTACTAACATCTGCCTGGAGAAGAAACTCAGGCAGGGCTTCATGGCAATGACCCTCGCACATAACAAATTTCCCATTAACAAGTGAATACCTGAACCTTCTGAAGTTGATTCCACTCCCATAGTGGGAGATGGGCCCTGCTGGTAACAGCACACCTCTGGAAAGAGAAGTAGTATGTGTTGTGTCTGACCTAGGACCTTGAAAGCAACTAGTCGGGGAATGATGCCTCCAAAACAGAGAGCCTCACTGATCAAAAACATTTGCTCACGGCATAACATACTTCAATATCAAAATGTCTGGACAACATAATTGCTGTAGACAACTGAACTATTTTAACTACTCAAAGCCCTTACTATGACTATACACTTATTCTGTATAAAAATGACTCAATCTTGGAGAGCCTCATACTCCACCCAAGAGAGGAAAGGCTTTCACTGCAGACATAGGATGCATAACGTATGGACAAGTATATCACATTAAGGGGGTGAAAAGTGTATTGTTTAGAAGTAAAAAATGTCTTTGCCGTACTATGTTTTCTATGATCATATTGGTCAGCAGTTGGAAGAAGAGATTGTGGGGTTTGCTTAACTGCAGACTATAAAGAGTGTTAATAGGTTTTGGAGGCCTATCTTCAGCAAGGAATCTACCATACGTATATTGGAATTGAAGCATGAATGTTGCTGTAAATAGACTGTCACTTAAGGAGGGCAGTACTTTTTAAAACCAGGGACTACACTTAATATTTTGGGTAAGCCTAGATAATTATTGGTATACATCTAAGAAGAAAGAGCCATAGGTATGGATATGGGTGTGGGCAGAAAACAGTAGATGTTTGTCTGTTTTGGAATATAATTGTGCTACATTACCTACAGTTCATACCCTAGCATGGAAATAATCTAAGTTAGTGGCTAAGTTGTAGACAGTATATTATAAATATTACATCTATTATAAATACAGCCATGATTTGCTCGCATTTTGATAATGTACTTCTGTGACATTGAGGGGGATCCAATCAACTTTGCCACATAAAATGATTTATGTGTCAAACATTAATGTGAGTGCAGCACCACATTCTCTGCTTTGTGGTCACAAGCCCACTATCAGGGTGGGAACAGTTCAAAGGCAACTGGAATCCACACAAAGCCAGATCTACATAACTAATGTGTCCTGCATTTGCATGAAGTGATACCACCAAATGAAACCAGGAGCAAACAATGGGTATACGAAAAAGCCTAGGATATTTCCTGACACACATATAATTTCTGCAAAAATATCCACTTGACACAGTTTACCCTTATACTCTTGACATTATATTGAAGTTTGTACTGAAGGGCTTCGTCGTATATAAATTTCACAAAAGACACTACTGTCGTGCAATGCTTAGAATCACACAAAACAGACATCATTGGCATGCGACTCTTTGAAAATATGGTGCTTTACTATTTTTCCTGTTTGTCCAAGGGAGTGCAACGGAATATTACAAATGTTCATATAGCACTGCCCCATGTTTAGTTTATCTAGATCACTGGGTGGTACCACAGCTCTATGTTTCTAAACAAGAGAGTAGCCAGAAAATGAACATACTCCCCGATTTTGAACTAAATCTTTGATGGCCCTAAGTAAGTGAGTCAAACCCGCCCTAGCTGAGCTCCCTTGGCTCTTCCATCCAAGCATCCTTTCACTCTACCACCTTTTGATATCCACTATTTTACCTTTACTTTGTATCAGTCATTCATTCATTCTTACCCTTTACATCCATCCATCCATCCATCCATCCAGCCACTTTGTCATCCCTCTCTCCATTCTGGCATCCATCCATCATCCACTCTGCTATCCATCCATTATCCTCTCCACTATCCATCCATCCACTCTTCCACTGATCCTATCTGCCATCCACCCATCCATTCTACCATCTATCTACTCACTCAGCCATCCATCCTGCCATCCATCATCATCCATCCACTGTGCTGTTCATTTACCCACTCAGCCATCCATCTAGCCATCTACAATCCATCCGTCCATCCATCTACTCTGCCATCCATCCACTCTGCCATCGATTCAGCCATCTATCTACTCTATCATCCATTAACTCATTTCATCCACTCATCCATCGATCCATCCATCTGTCCATCCATCCATCACTTTAGTCTGTCATCCTTTCACCTGCCCATCCACCTATCCATTCATTCATCCATCCAGCAACACCTTTACACTGTCATCATTTCACCTGTCCATATACCTATCTAAGAAAAAACAAAGGTGGTGATGGACGGAGCGTTGACAATACAAACACTCACCCCCAGTCAACTGATCTGGGTTTAATCCATCACCGTTCTTTAGCTCACTCCGCCACCCCAGTTCAGACATGGCCATATGCAAATCAGTCGGACCCTGTGCCTCATGGGAACAGTCCAGCCGAACTGCCAAGCCATGTCTTCCCTGGACCGGAATCAAGCTTCCCAGGACCGGTTTCTGGCATTACAGCCGTCTTCAGCCGGGCTTGCTTGACTCCAGTGGCAAAGTGAGCAAGGGACTCACGTCTGAGCATACCCTGCCAACTTAGGGCGAACAAAGAAAAACCAAAGGTGGTGATGGACGGAGCATTGACAATACAAACACTCACCCCCAGTCAACTGATCTGGGTTTAATCCATCACTGTTCTTTAGCTCACTCCGCCACCCCAGTTCAGACATGGCCATATGCAAATCAGTCTGACCCTGTGCCTCATGGGAACAGTCCAGCCGAACTGCCAAGCCATGTCTTCCCTGGACCGGAATCAAGCTTCCCAGGACCGGTTTCTGGCATTACAGCCGTCTTTAGCCGGGCTTGCTTGACTCCAGTGGCAAAGTGAGCAAGGGACTCACGTCTGAGCATACCCTGCCAACTTAGGGCGAACAAAGAAAAACCAAAGGTGGTGATGGATGGAGCGTTGACAATACAAACACTCCACCCAGTCAACTGATCTGGTTTTAATCCATCACCGTTCTTTAGCTCACTCCGCCTCCCCAGTTCAGACATGGCCATATGCAAATCAGTCTGACCCTGTGCCTCATGGGAACAGTCCAGCCCGAACTGCCAAGCCATGTCTTCCCTGGACCGGAATCGAGCTTCCCAGGACCGGTTTCTGGCATTACAGCCGTCTTCAGCCGGGCTTGATTGACTCCAGTGGCAAAGTGAGCAAGGGGCTCACGTCTGAGCATACCCTGCCAACTTAGGGCGAACAAAGAAAAAACAAAGGTGGTGATGGACGGAGCGTTGATAATACAAACACTCACCCCCAGTCAACTGATCTGGGTTTAATCCATCACCGTTCTTTAGCTCACTCCGCCACCCCAGTACAGACATGGCCATATGCAAATCAGTCTGACCCTGTGCCTCATGGGAACAAGTCCAGCCCCAACTGCCAAGCCATGTCTTCCCTGGACCGGAATCAAGCTTCCCAGGACCGGTTTCTGGCATTACAGCCGTCTTCAGCCGGGTTTGCTTGACTCCAGTGGCAAAGTGAGTAAGGGGCTCACGTCTGAGCATACCCTGCCAACTTAGGGCGAACAAAGAAAAACCAAAGGTGGTGATGGACGGAGCGTTGACAATACAAACACTCACCCCCAGTCAACTGATCTGGGTTTAATCCATCACCGTTCTTTAGCTCACTCCGCCACCCCAGTTCAGACATAAGGACCAGACCTTGGACCAGCAAGGCGGCAATACAACCCGACGGCAGAAAATAAACCCGAATCACGAGGTCGAGTAACAGCCAGACATTACTAAAGGCCATAAATACCCTTTCCTGACTCCTATTGAAGGTGACAGTTCTGGATAACTGCCCAACAGGAAGTTTGAAGATCACCCAGACTGTTTGTAAGAGAAACAGAAGTCTCAACGGACTACCATAGGAGCGATTCCCTCACTTTTGAATATAAGATGATTGCGAGAATTCGACGCAATTTTTGAGGTAGATCAAGTTCATTTTTTCTGCCAAAGCCATCAATGACAAGGGAAGGTCCCAAAGACAAACCCAAGAGGGAAGGAAATTGTAACTGTACATGAAGACAGAACGAATAAGATTGTCTTGATAAAGATGGTATAATCAAGAAGGAACCATCGACGCACTCAATAGTACAATCCATAAACAAATTTTCTGTTTTGAAATATTAATTTTGTCTGTATAAAAAACAGGATCTCAGAGCAAACTTTGGATGTACAAACTGCAATTGATGAATTTTATGTCATAGAGCTTTCTGTCTGTCATAATTTTGCGGGTCATAGTGATGTTTTGTTAACTGTTATTAACTTTGTAGGGAATTTTTCCCTTGTGTATTCTCTTTTTAAATAATTGATGTTTTTGTTAGTTAAAGACTCTCTATATATTTTTATTAATGTGTAAATAACATTGTGCAATATTTGCGGTTTTAACTCAGAAATGATTCTTAATAAATAATATGCTTACACAATAGTCAGATTATCTGTGCTTAACTTGTGAGCCCTGGGAATATTCCATTTTCACTGCGTGGTGCCTGCCATGTTGTGCATGGAAATGCACATCATGGCATTTTGAAATTGTGAACAGTGCTGCAGCCAGCAGCACCGTCTGCAATGTTAAATGACCAGGAAGCGTCCCCCCATTGTAGCGGACGCATCCTAATTGGGCTGGGTGCGTGCGGCGGTCCCATCACCGTTATGATGGCGGGCAGACTGATGTCCACCCACCATCATAATAAGCCCCTTAGTCTCTGCACCCAGATTTGAACATGCCTATAATCAGATAGTAATCCCGTTTAAATGTGAACATCATTACCTTCACACACTATCAGTGAGAATACTTGAAGTTTGTATTTAAACACTACCACTATTGGGACGTAGGTCCTGATTTAGATTTCAGCAGACGGGTTACTCCATCACAACAGTGATGGATATCCAGTCCACCGAAATGTAAATCCCATAATATTCTATGGGATTTATATTTCGGTGATGCAATATCTGTCTGTTGTGACAGAGTAGACCTACCGCCGAAATCTAGATCAGGCCCTTGAACACTATTAACTTTGCACACTATCTTTGTGGGGACTTGAACATCCTAATAAACATACACTATCTTTGTGGTAGCTTGAACATCCCAGTAACTCCACACTATCACTACTGGGACATGAGCACCCCTGTAACCACACATTATCTTTGTGGGGACTTGAACTTGTTAATAATCACACAATTTTTGGGGGGAGATTTGAACAATATATTCACACACTACTATCTTGCCTTTAGATGCTATCTGTGTAAGGACATGAAGATTATTTAAACACTATAACTGTTGGTACTTGAACAGTACTATGGTTGCACACTATCTCTGTGGGTACTTGAACACCATAATCATAATAAACACACTATCTTTGTGGCAGCTTGAACATCCCAATAACCACATGCTGTCTCTGTGGGGAGTTCAGCATCCCTGTAACCACACACTATCTTTGTGGGGACTTGAAAATCCAAATAAACCCCCCACTATCTATATGGCAGCTTAAACATCCCAGTAACCACATACTATCACTGTGGGGACTTGAGCATTCCTGTAACCACACACTATCTTTGTGGGGACTTGAACATGTTTATAATCGCATAGTTCTTATGGGGATATTTGAACATCATATTCACACACTATCTTTGTGGGGACTTGAACATGTTTAAATTCTCACAATTTTTATGGGGAGATTTGTACATCATATGCACACATTGTCTTTGTGGGGACTTGAGAAAGGTTAATTTCACACACAATCTATGTCAGTTCTTGAACAGTCCTATAATCATGTACTATCTGTGTGGGGACCTGAACATCAATTACTTTACACACAATCTTTTTGAAACTTGAACATCACTATAATAACACTATATATGTGCAGGGTTAAATATGCCTGTAATCCCTGTTTGAATGTGAACAATCTTACCTTTACATGCTATCTGTGTAAGGACATGAAGATTATTTAAACACTATCACTTTTGAGACTTGAACACTACTATAGTTGCACACTATCTCCGGGGGTACCTGAACATCATAATAAACACACACTATCTTTGTGGCTGCTTGAACATCCCAATAACCACATGCTGTCTCTGTAGGGACTCAAACATATCACTAACCATATACTATCTGTGGGGAGATTCGACTATTATATCCACACACTATCTTTACGGGGACTTGAATATGATTAACTTCACACAATCTGTGGAAGATCTTGAACATTCCCATAATCACACAGGGCCTGATTCACAAAGGTAAACTTAAACATTTGTGAAAAGTTTGACATTTGTAATCCACAAAGCAATTTATTGAGCAGTATTTTTAAGACTCTCTACCTTTTTATGTGGGGAGTCTCAGCCCCGAGACTCCCCAGTCATAAAGATACTACTAGTAAAATTCTATGGGAATTTTGAAAAATCGTAAACTTACTCAAAGGTGTAAGTATACCTTTGTGAATCAGCACCACAGTATCTCTCTGATACTAAAACAGCATTACAGTCACACACTCTTTATGGAGACTTGAACATTATTTTCAACTACTATCTTTTTGGTGACTTGAACATGATTACCTTCACACAGAATCACTGAGAGGTCTTGAACATTCCTGTAATAGTTTCGATCTCTATGGGGATTAGAACATCATTATCTGCATATCTGTGTGGAGACCTGAATATCGTCTTCATACACTGTCTTTGTGGGAACTTGATCATTATTACCTTCTCACACCATCTATATAAGGTCTTGATCATACCTATAATCTCACGCTCTCTCTGTGGGGACTTGTGAGAAAGTGCCATCTTTCTTGCATGGTATGCCCCCACTTTTTGCTGAATTGCTGATGTGCTTTGACTGAGTGTGCCCTGGGATCCTGCCAATCAGGTGCCCATGGTCTGTGTTCCTTTCCTAAAACTGTATTGAGCTAAAACCCAATTAGCACTCTGGCCATATGTCAGTCCCTGGTAAATGGTACCCTAGGTACCCAGGGCATTGTTATGTTATGTTATAGCATTTGTAAAGCGCAAACTGCTACCCGAAAGTGTCCTGGCGCTGTCTATACGCAACCCAAAGAGATATTGATGAAGAGCCTGGCGTTAAGCCCCAAAAAGCCAAGTTTTTAAGGTTTTCCTGAATGCCAGTAAATCCGGAATCTTTCTAAGATGAAGTGGTAGGGTATTCCAATCCTTGGCTGGACCTGCTAAGAAGCTCCTACCTCCCCAGCTAGCTTTTTTAGAGGTGGGGGCCGACACCAATTTTGCTCCCAGAGAGTGAAGTGGTCTATTGGGGACATACCACTGAAACTGTTGCTTCAGATGTTCTGGCCCAAAACCATGAAGAGCTTCGTAAACTGTACAGAGTGATTTGAACTACACCCGTTTCTTAACGGGCAGCCAGTGAAGTCTTCTGATATCTCCGGAGACCGAAGCATATTTAGCTGTCCCTGTGAGCAGTCTGGCCGCCGAATTTTGTAAAAGTTGGAGTCTATGCAGTAAACGTTCCTGAATGTTTAGGTAAAGGCTGTTGCAGTAGTCCAACCGCGACATAGTTAATGTCGTCACTACTGTTCGTTGGTTTTCCTTAGGTAGAAACTGCAAGATTTTCTTGCATGTTCTAAGAGCAAATGTAGTCGCTGAGACAACTGCATTGACCTGGTCTTCAAAGATGAGTTTGTCATCAATCAGGACACCCAAGTTCTTTACTTTCCTCATAGGAGTCGGAAGTACCCCCAGCGAATCTGGCCAACAACTTGGGGTCCAGAGCGTGGGGTCATTGCCAAACAGAAAAACTTCTGTCTTACCCGAATTGAGTTTTAAACAATTTTGGGTCATCCATTTACCCACTGCTTCCATACAGTCATGAAATCATGTTGCAGTCACCGTCTCTTGCCCAGGCAGCAGGGACACCACAATCTGAGTGTCGTCTGCATACGATGTCAGAGCAAATCTAAAGGATTTGATCAGGGGAGCCAGCAGGGACACGTAGACATTAAAAAGCATGGGGGTAAGTGAGGACCCCTGCGGAACTCCGCAGGGCAGAGAGAAGGGTTTGGAATAGGGGTGGGTGGAATTTGCGTAATCGCGTTACGCAAATCTCTGCGAAACGGTAAAAAATCTCCGCGAACACGTGGAATTGCTTGTTCAGGATGCTTTTTACTGTTCACAATCGCTGTTTGCATGCTTGGGGGAAATATCTTGCAGACACGCATTTGAGAAAGGGGACAAGCAAAAAAATTTCCGAAGTCGCGGAACGCAGAATTTTGGTCAATTTCGCGTTCTCAAAACGCAAAATTACCAAAATTCCGCACATTCCATGAGCGGGACAGAATTTACCGCCCAGGCCTAGTTTGGAACAGAATGCGCTTTACCTTGGATTCCACAATCCCACAAACGGTCCAGCAACAAGTCATGGTGGACCGTGTCAAAAGCCACAGACAGTCCAACATAATCATTGCAGCTTTGCCTCCCTGATTGAATGCGGCCCTAATTTCCTCTGTAGATTTTAAAAGAGCGGACTCACTACTGTGTCCCTCTCTGAACCCGTATTGCGTTGGATCCAATATTTGTGCCTCTCGTAAGAATGTACTTAGTTGTGCATTCATGCCTTTCTCTATCAATTTAGCTGGAAGGGGGATGTGCGAGATCGGCCGAAAGTTATTGGGATCCTTTGGGTCCAGATTCGACTTCTTGAGTAGTGGAAGTATTCAAGCAGTTTTCCAGGCTTTAGGAAAATATCCTTCCTTAAACATCGAGTTCATCATGGCAGTGAGCGTTATAACAATGGGTTCAGGGGCTAGTTTTAACACCGCCACCGGGCATAGGTCATAGGGGGAACCCGATTTGGCTGACATCAGTGATTTACGAATGACCTTGATGGACAGAGGTGTGAACTCTGCAAAACTCGGATAGAAACCCGACCGAGCTTTATATTTCTCCCGACACCAAGTGTTCCATCTGTCCTTGGCCCTTTAAATGTGGTAAAAATAGCCTCTACTTTTCTACAGAAAAAACTGGCTATTTTCTCACAAAGCCCTTGACTTGGAGAGACACTAGAGTTCTTTAGCTGACTTTAGGCTACCATTATACATCCTCAATTAGTCTGGTGCACTCCAGACTGTGCTTTACCAAGGATCTAGCATTCAACAAAATGCACTTCAGCCCATGCAATTGTAAGGTGTCTGTCTTATTCCTTCTAGTATTATTACAGGAGTTAGCAGGTCTGTTAAGTAGGGCAGGTAGCACCACATTACACTTAGGGCACATAGTAGAGCAGGAGGGAACCTCCTTATCAAGACTTATATGTGGGCACCCCACCTCTCCAACCCTGCAATTAACACTGCTTAAGTAAACACTAGAGTATTGTTGTATAATTGGCTTACCAGCTCCGTAACCTACAGGGATGCTGGCGCTGAGCACTGGTCGAGCGCGGACGGGCGCAGACGGGCTTGCCCTTGGCACGCCAGCGGCGCGCCTGCTGCGCGCACGAGCCATCCTTTCCAATTATACCATCAGGGACGAAAAAGACTAGCCCGCTGACCGTACTTCCCCCAAAATGGCGGCCCGCTTTGCCCAGGACAGCACCCGGTCTCAGCCGCAATCGAACTCCAGGATCCTAGAGTGCCTTCCGAAATGTAATAGTAAGTACTGTTTTTAAGTATTAAAACAGGCTCTAGCAGCATGAGTGCAAAGTAGCAAATTTTAGCAGCAGTCAGAACAGACATAAAAACATCACATGAAGGCTAAAAAACTTGTGGACACAAGGTAATTTATAAAACAATGGTAAAAGTAACAATGGTAAAAGTACACTTTCTAAAAATATAGCAGCAGCGTTTTTCTCCCGGCTCAAGCCTCAGGAGCATATAGAGTGACGCACCCGCGCCAACCCTTCCAATTATACCGTCCAATTTTGACCAGAGACGACCCCCTAAGGGCTGCAGCACTTATTGTGCCACCCTTAGGGGCCCTGTACCTTGACACTCATACACTGCCTTTGCAGACTGAGTGTCCAGGTGCAGAACTAAACAAAGAGTCGACATGGCGCACATCTCTGTGTGCCATGCCCACAAACCCATGCCCTGGCATACATCAGTCACCCCTCTAGCTGGGTGCTCTATGCCAGTGGTGTGGTCACAGGTGCATGAGCCCTGTGCCCCTACAGTACCCAGAGCCATTCCTGGGCACTGTAAGTGCAGTGATGCCATTAAGAGTATATGGTGCTGGGACGTTGTCATTATGAACTCCACAGCACCATAATGGCTACACTGAAGATTGACAAGTTTGATATCAAACTTCACAGCAAATTAAACCCACACTGATGCCAGTATGGGATTTAATGTAAAATGGACTACAGAGGGCATCTTAGAGATGCCCCCTGAAACCTAACCTACAAGCCACACAGCAGACATGTTGCTGGACTCCTGGGTGGAGAGCCCCCCCGCACTCCTGGGCCTGCAACAATGCACATCCTGGGCGAGGGGCTAGGTCTCCTCCCCCAGGATGGACAGGGGGAAGCTTCAAAGGCATGCCGCCTTTGTGAGCTTCTCCAGCCAGGAACCGCAAATCCAACTCACTCTGCACCCACCGAGCCCGGCCTGTGCCCAAGTGGGCAAAGACCCTGAGGACGTCGCCCCGGCGATCCTGACCTGAAATCCAGTGCCCAAAGACCCTCCTCGATGACCCAGACAATTCCTAAAGACTCAGTACCAGGGACCCCTCCAACCGCGAGCAGCAGAGGGTAAGATTTCCTGACGTCCAAAGACACCCCTGCACCCAGAGCTCCCCGGCCTCCTGTGCCCAACTCCAGGGTGCCTACCCATCCTCCAAGATCCCAACTTACCCCACAAAGTGTTGCTCGCTCCAGAAGATCCTCCATTCCTGAGCCTGCAGCCTTTGGTCCCTTTTGAAGAACTCCATTGAATAACATTGAGCGCCCGACGGCTCAAAAGCACCCTGCACCCAGCCGCCCGAGTGCCCCTGGCAGTGTAACCTTTGCACTATCCTACTTCCCCCTTTGCCCTGAGCAAGTGACCAGTACCCCAGCTCCCACAGCCGGGTGGCCTGCTAGCCAGCAGCCACCAACCGAAGGCCCCCTGCCTTTTTTGGATAACATTTGGCCTAACTACCTCTGCAGCCGGCTGCCCCTGTGCCACTGAGGGTTTCCAACTGTACCTACCTGACCCTGGGAGACCCCTGAGTCTATGCTCAGAACCTTACCTCTGCCAGTCGAGTACTTACCTAAAAGCTGATAACTCACTTGTCTTCCATAGGCTAACATTGGCTGGTTAAACTTGGATATTCTTTAAAGAGTGGAGTTTTGGAACTTTAAAATATTCATTTAAAATCAGCCGAACTACGAATTCCGATTTACTCACCTGTTATCAGGAGAGACCTTAGTGTCCTCCTTCTAACTAATCAATGCCCGTATTAATTTCCCTTCTTAACTTGCCTAAGCCATCTAGCTATGTTAACCCCCTTCTACCCCTCCTTTCTCCTACCCATACTTCTAATGTTACCTTCCACAGATGCTCCTACTTCCTCCCTCTTCCTATACTCATGCCTTTCCCCTGACACATTGCCTCTCAGGATTGCTTCCTGCACAAAAGCAATCCTGCTCTCAGCGCAGGCGCCCTTGCACCATGATGCAAGGGTGACTGCGTTTGCGATAGGCAGCACATTGTGCGCCTGTGCAAGGAAAAGACAGGAATGTGCCGTATAATGTTAAATACAGCACATTCCTGCGTATCCCTATCACACAGAGCAGCAAGGTGGCTATCTGCCCTACGTGATTTCTTGATAAATGTGCCCCCAAGACTTAGTGTGTCTAACGCCTTCTTGTTTAGCTATTTAGTATCGGGAACAGATTGAAAGCAAAGTAGATCTAGATTTAATAAACTTTAATGAGAGAGCACATGCAAATCAAACTATAGCCCTAATAAAGTTCCTCTTTAAAAAGGAATTTTTATGCGAAAGTTGACGCAAGCACAGTGACAAATGCAAAGCTTTTTATAGCAGGGCAATATCCCTGTGCAAAAAGAGATCAGGGGTTTAACAGTGAAAACACCCCTCAGATTCCTTGCAAAGCAATATCAGCCAAAGTCTTGACACATAACGTAATGAAAACAGGATCCACCAATGGGCAAACGAATATTGTGTGATATTGCAACACATGTATAATTTTCATCACAATTGCAGATACTACACGATTTGACCCCTATGCTTTTGTCGGTATGAAGAGATTTGTAAGGGAGCGTGTGCTTCGAGTACAAAGTTCACACAGTGCACTTTCCTGCTTACACTTGCTTCACGGTGAAACTCTAATTCACGTTTAGCATCATGAAACTACTGTCCTTTTAGCATCAGCATACATAATGTTTGGTACAATGCAATGCTGCAGATTTTTGTGTGCATATAAATCAAAAAAGTTGGGGCACAATATAGATGTGAGCCATTGTTAACCTGTGTGCATATGTATTCATTGCGCTGAGGGTACGAAAACAGGAAAGAATGATATGCAAACAACAACAACAGGTGCTCCTTAGCTGCTCCATTTTATGAACATTAGGTCATGAATTTTAGTGTTCCTGTTTCACTCACAATACTTTACGAATTGGGTACGCCAGGATGAAAACTGATTTGAATGTAATGCAGACTCTTTAGCTTCTCGCTGGAGTATCGCGCCATTATTTGTATTGTCTTCTACTAGTTTAAAATAAAGATCCAGTGCAAAAACATGTAGGAATTCGAACAGTTTAAACTTTAAAGGAAACAAGTCCCGACCAATGCAACTGTTCCTATTGACAGTGAGAACCCCAAGCAGGGCTTAAGTTAGACCAGCCAGCCCAACCCAGCCAGCGACGTGCAAATGCACGATCGCGCATAACAAAAGACTGATTAGCATGACCAGAGGCCAAGGCTCTGAAAGTCTCTGAACTTGCTGAACACCGGCTGGGGGAAGGGTCCGCTGCCACAGAGCACACCTTTACTTTACAAAACGGGCAGACAGGGCAGCAGCATGGTGTCTGATTGTCTAGTGAATCTGACAATAGCAATGATGGGGCCTAGTCAATGAAAAATAGGCTCTCCCAAATCGCGCTGGGACCTTAATTGTTATTTTCAATGCTACTGGTAAATAAACAAAGCTTTCCTCGTACGCAAGCAGCAGCTGTGTTTGGGGTAAGGCTCAGTGACAGGAAAACGTCTTGGTAATAGTTTATTGGAGATATTTGATGGTTTGTTTTGAAATGGGTGCCTTTTTGATGATGTTCGAATAACTATATGGTAGCTGTAGTGGTTGCTTTTCTATATTGGCTTTACTAAATCCCCCTGGAGATAGCGCCTAGGCCCTAGCCTTTCCCTCCTGCTCCTTTTCTCTTCAAGGGGCCAAGAGCGCTGGTGAATGATTATTCACCAAAATACCTGCGTGGGGTGGTAGCATTGGGAGTGGGGGTTGTCCTAATTAAAATAGATTTCCTTGGCATTTTTCACATTTAAACAAAAGTATAGATGGAGTGAAATGGGTTACAGAGAAAGGAATGTAGGGAAGGAGGAGAAACAGGAGAAGTCGAGGTGGAAAACAGAATATGAAAATTAAGATCCATTTAGAGGGGAAAGAGAAAGAAGGAGGAATTGTAAAGAACTGGAAAACAGCTCCTAAGAAGAGACTTGATAGTTATGCATGGACAAAGTGTATATTACACTTACATAATTGACATCATTTTGGGAATTTTGCATTACACTTTTTATGTAAAATTCCCCAAATTAATCCGTTATGCCACTTTGCATATTTACCCACCATTTGTGGGAAAATGTTACCATAAACGCACAGGAAAAACAAGACGTGGGTAGCTGCTCTTCAAGGTGCTTTAATTTTGATGCACTATTTTTTGCACGAAATGCACTTCACATCAAAAATTGATGTAAGGACATATTTTGAGCTAAAATATAGCATCAGATGACAGATTTGCACTTCAAGTACTTTTGTGTAATTTCACATACTTTTTCAGAAATTTCACATAGGTACATGACAGCAAGTTTCACACACCCCTAGTGATGGCACAGATAGTGAAAACCAGAACCTGGCGAGTAAAGAGGGAGGTGCACATTAAAGGTAAGGGAAGGAGCTACTTCAGGGAAAAATAAGGTCAGACAGGAAACAATAGATGTGTGCGAACCAACAAACTAACAGGGATATCCGAGCCAAGGGTAAGCTCTGGGACTAAGAGCCCAGGCATGAGTTAAGCCACGAAAATGTTTGGCATGCGCATCATGTAACAACAATAAAAAATAATAAAGTATCTTCAAAATGTGATTTTTAACATACTGAAGTGTTTAATTTTACATTAGATGATTTCACTAAACAGAGAGACATTTATCAAAAATGATAATTTGTTAACTTGAAATTATAAACATTCTTGACCTCCAACCTGACGACAATGGGGTTAGTGAACTATGAGGCAAGACAGTTGTCATGTGCACCACCTATATATGACTTAAAATTATATATGAATAAACATTATAGTCTATTACACCAAGGACAAGAGAAGTTTTTGTACAGTGCGCATTCTGAACTCCTGTATTTCAAGGTGCTCTCATATGTTATGTTAATTGAGTTTTGATATATGGCACAGCTCATCCCCAAAGGGACATCTCGGTGCATTAGCAGGCAGGAGATGAGAGCATCATGAGAGCTGCTTCTTAGAACAGTCATGTTTTAAAATGTTTTTTAAAACTGGAAAAGCTAGAACATGCATGTATAAAATGACAGAGTTTATTCCAATGAAGCGGGGCAAAATAAGAAAATGCCTGGAATCCATATTTTGAAATGTGAATGCATCGAGGGTGCAGCAGATGCTGATTTTTTTTATCTTAGATTCCTGTAAGGGAGGTATGGGGTAAGTCTGTCCTGAATATAATTTGAGCCTAGTCCGAACCTAGATTTGTAAGTGAGGCAAAGGAGTCTGAACAATTCTGTCTTTTTACAAGGAGCCAGTGGAGTGGGGCGGGTAGCAGAGTGCGTGGAGGCAGATTGTAAACCATTTGGACAGCGGTGTTTTGAACAACCTGCATTTTAGCTACCAGAGATTTATTTATGGCAAGGAATAGAGAGCATTGCCATAATCCCAGAGGATGATGATTAATGCTTTGATTAGTGTCATCCAGGAACTCAGAGGAAGACATTTGAAGACCTTTCTAAGAAGGCGCAGTGTCCCAAAGCAAGTACTGCAGACGGAAATTATCTGGTCTTTCATGGACAAAGTGTCGTCCAGAAGTATACCCAAGTTCCTTGCTGTTCTGCTGGTCACAGGGGCTAGACCGAGTATGGCTGGCCACCAGTCATTCAACCAATAGAGTTGGGCTTTACCAAACAAAGGAATCTCTGTTTTGCCTCCATTCAGTTGTAGACAGTTATGGGACCTCTAAATGCCCATTTTCCTCATACGAGCGACAAATCGCTGTTTGACGTTCTCAAATTCATGCACGAATGAGATAACCAGTTGGGTGTCATCAGCATAGGAGAGTATTTCAAACCCACTGGACTTCACCAATTGGGCTAGGAAGCCACATATATGTTAAAGAATGTGGGGCTCAATGAGGAGCCCTAAGGACCCCCCCTTGTCCAAGTGGATGGTTTTAGAGTGATAGAAACCTATAGAGACATTCTGGACCCTGTCTGTAAAAGTCCTTGAGCCAGTTGAGGGCAGCGCCCTGGATCCCAATCTGTTTATGCCGTTGTATTAGAGTAGAATGAGACATTGTATCGAATGTCACGACACATCAAGCAAAACCAACATGGCAGGATTTCCAGCATCAAGGGATAGCCTGATAGTATCTGCGACTGCAAAAAGGACATTCTCTATACTGTGGGAAGGTCTGAAGCCTGATTGAGACGCATCCAACAAACCTTAAGTCTCCAAATAAAAGAAGTTATTTGTTGACATGGGTTGCCTGATCTTTTCCCAATATAGGGAGATGGGATATGGGACGAAAGATAGCTCGGATCTGCATTTATTTTTTTCAGGATTGGTGTAACCTGGACTGCTTTCCAAAGTCGCGGAATAGAGGCTAGAGTCAGGGACTGGTTGCATAGAGCTGTGATAACTGGTGCGAGAAAAGAGGAGGAGTGGCAGTGATATACGGGGTAGAGACAGAGATCAGAAGGAAAATCAGATTTTGCATAAATCAGCAGGCCGTGCGTCTGGGATTTAGAGATAGGCTCAAATCCTTTTAATATTACTGATGCAGTTATTTGAGGTGGGCCATTGGTTTGGAAAATATCTGGTGTATTAGTCACTGAATGAAAGCTATTGTAGCTATTGTTGATTTTGGTTTGAAAGTGGCTAGCTAAAGTGTTACAGAGTAGTTGTGAAGCAAGTAAGGCAGTTAAACAACTTTTCCAAACCTCAAGCCTTTTCAAGATTTTAACCCCTTTGCTGTGGGGATAATTCCCCCACGGTGCGGGGGAGGCGGGGAGAGCACGGCACCGCGGTGCACTTGACGAGCCCAGCTCGTCATGAGTCACAGTGGAAATGTGCTCATGACAAGCTGGGCTCGTCACAACCCTGCCCACTGATTAATTCTACTGCACAGGCGGGGAATCAATAGCTCGTGGGAGGGGCGCATCCAGTTATGACGAGCCCAGCTCATCATGAGCACAGCTCCACTGTGACTCATGACGAGCTGGGCTTGTCAGGAGCATCGAAGAGGTTATATAATTCCTTAGAGGAATTGCTTGCTTGCTCTATCTGGTTGACAAGGAAATGCCTTCGGGTTGAACTTATTTTACAGTGGTAGGCAGGAAGGGATGATATATAAGTTTGTTTGTCTGTATTTGTTTTAGTAGCTCTCCATTTACGTTCTAGTCTCTTGTAACTTTTTTTGTCGGGTTTCAAATCAGCTGTGTGCCAAAAATCTTTAGGCCTAGACATTTTGGCAGGAAATGGCTTATGAGGGCAAACGATATCAAGTGCATGTGAAAAGGTGTCTTGGAATTGAGCTAACACTGAGTTTATATTCTATGAATTGTCTAGGATGGGAGCAGAAAAAACAGATTGGAAAGTTTACACAGTAATCTGTTACCATGTTCTCGAACTAATAACCTGAGCTGTAGGTTTGGCATACATGATCATGGTAGGTATCTGAAAACTTATTAGGAAACGGTCAATCCTGTTTAGGATTAGGGGAAGTGGAGCATCAGCTTGTAGAGACCTGAGAATAGACACAATTAGATCCAATGTGTGTCCTGCTGAATGGGTAGGACCACTCTTGGTCAGGTGAAGGTCTAGCAATTCAAGGTCAGATACCAATGTGAGTAGGTCAGGGTTGGTGGCTATGTCGGTGTGATAGTTAAAGTCCCCGATTAGGAGGAAATTATGTGTAGGTAGAACGTAAGGTGCTAATCGTTCCACTAGGTTTTGACTGAACTCTTTCTTTTAGCAAAGAGGGCAACAAACTAAGGCAATAAACTAGGGTGCAGAATGCTACATGTGCAATAATTAAGAAAGAGGAGGCTTGTTTAAATGAAATATTGGTCTATTCTCACACAATTTGCTCAAAGAAGACAGCTGGGATTGATCCCAAGTTTTCGGGATAAACTTTTTGCACTGCAGCCACCAGGTGGGTATCTCTTTTTCTCTCCTGTTTTTACATCAACGTTTAATGTTTGTCTGTAATGCCTGGCACATGACATTAGAGTTTGGGTGGTAGGCAGAAGCCACATGGTGGCTCAGCTGGTTTTGAGTTTGAGGGTACATGAGGACCTAGAGTTGAGGCAGAGCTGGTCATATGGCTAGAGCCTTTATAGACTTGCCCACTTCTATGAAAGAAGAGCAAAAACTACAGAAACAGACAGGATGGCAGGAACAGTCAAGAAGATTTGAACAGGTCCAGAAAATAAATGTAGAGAGAGTGTAAATAAATGAGGAAAGACCTGCAGAGAAAGAAAATACAGGGAGAACAGAAGTAAATAAGGAGAAATGAACAGAAAAGGAGAAAACATAGAGAGCACAACGACACAGTCAAATTGTTCTGTACCAGATATTAGTACCTAATCATGTGCTGATTTGTTTTCTTTGCATTTTGGTACTTGCTGCTAGGCATTTTTAATGGAAAAAACATAGTGAACAATAAAATGATGTAAAGAAAAATAACAGGGCTGGATAAGCTTTATCTGCCTAATATCTAACAGCTTGAGGGTACCGAAAACTGCAGAGGAAATATAAGATTTAAGGCAAACACAGGATGAAGAAACTATAGAGGAATGTTGGACAGATAAGGGAACTCAAGAGCCCCAAATGGTGATGGAAGTGGTAAAGGCATGACTTGTTATACCAACTGAACTTACCCAGCATCTTGGACAATCTCAATTCTGCACCCAGCTCACAAAAAAGTGGCAAAAGGAAACCCTGACTATGATAGACAAACTGATCTTCTTGACGTGGATGCAAAATACAGTGTATCTCTACTTCAAACTCCTCTACATCATGATCTACATCCTGAGTGGCACTGTCGCCTACTACCAAGCGCCAACTTCAATAGCATTATAGCAAATATTGTCAGCTCCATGATCCTCAACTCAACTACCTTTTATTGTCCTCAGTGAAATCAAATACCACTGGAAGACCTTGTCAATCTCAAAATGGCCAACATCTTCGAGGACCTGTCCAACCTCGGACTCTCTCCGTGCATGGAACCCCCACACATGCCCACCAGACAACTACTGGCCCCATCTTCAGCGAACTCACAGTAGAGATGCCCACACCGATCAACTTCAGTATAGTCATGCCATGCCACTGTAGAAACACCATCACAAGATCTGCATTTCACCTGTTGGTTCTCCAGGACTTCTTCATGCAATTTAGTACGCAGACCCACCTTTGAGGAGAGATTGCTTTGGTATATGTTGCAAGGTAAGGAATCTGCGGCTAGAAGTCTTTATCAGCTGAACATGTTACTTTCCTTCTTTAACGCCAATCTGGTATAGACTTTATCTAGCTGCAAATTCCTTACTGACTCTCCCATCCTCCTTCATGACCTCTCCCTAGCACACTGGTCATTCCTCCTCAGTTTGGCTCTGTGCTTCTGCTGTGTTAGAACAGTCAAGCACTTGTGGTCAGTGCACTGATTTGGCGACTATATAGACACTGCGCTTGTCATTTCTGGCGCAGACTACACTGACGATGCCATGCACCTACGTACGCCTTGCTCAAATATTCTAAGGTAAGGATTCTGCGGGTAAATAGTGTCTCTACCACATATGGGGTTATGCTTATATGGGGGAATATTCTAAGATAAGGAATCTGCAGCTAGCTAAAGTCTCTACCAGATAAAGTGTTAAGTTAAGGTAATTGTTCTTCTCACATTCATCATAATCACACATTATCACTGGAGGAACTTGAGAATGTCTACCATCACACACTATCTCTGTGGGGACCAGAGCATCACTCTAATCACACACAATCTAGAGTGAATTCAACATGATTATTATCACACACTATCTTTGTGGGGTATGGATATGACTATAATCACAAACTATCTCTATGGGTACCTGGGCATCACTATCATCACTTACTGTCTCTGTGAGTACCTGGGCATCACTGTCATCAGACACTATCTCTGTGGGACACGGACATGACTCGCACACAATTTCTGAGAGCTTTGAAAATGACTATTATCACACACTATCTTTGTGAGGACCTAGGCGTCACTACCATCTCAGACTATCTCTATTGACTTGAACATTATTATTATCACACACTATCTCTGTGGGGACATGGCAACTATCACACTCTATTTCACTGGGGCATGGACATCACTTCCATCACACACAATCTCTACAGAGTCTTGAGCATGACTATAATCACACACTATCTCTACAGAAACATGATTATATTCACACACAATGGTTTTGCTCAGGAAGGGGCCCCATTCTGCACAAAAACAATCATGCAAGCAATGCAGGAACCCTTGCACCATGGTGCAAGAGTGTCTGTGTTGAAGCTATTAAAGACAAAGGTCCTTAGCTTTTAAAGATAAAAAAGTCAATGAAATATAGGCCATAATAGGAAACTATATTTTTTCACTGCCCAGCCGGACAGGATATTTATTTCAATTCAATATGAATGCTTTAGACAAATGGTTGTAAGGCACACTCCTGTACCATACTTGGGGGGAAAAACAAACAACAATTAAGTGAGGATTTTACAGGCAAAAAACGAGCATTATTGGCCACTTTTAAATCAGTGTCAAATTAGAGGAGTGCCAAAGAAGTGCTAGACATAACAAAATTAAACACAATAGTTAGGTTATGAAAGCACTGTAAGAAGTCGACGTTTCGATCCCTTATGCTCTAAATACATGGGACCATCATCAGGACTGACAATAAAAACATGCCTGGTATAGTAAAGTACAACCGCCTGTATAGGGTGGAAGAAATGAGAAAAGGAGAGAAAAGAAACAGCCAGTAGCTGAATTAAAAACCTGATATTCCTGCGCACTAGTTTAGTTCAAAACCTTTGTATACCAAACATTATATTCGGAATCGACTTACGCGTGTTCTAATCACTGTGCCTTAATCGTGAAAGTACTGTTCATTCATAGTTCGGTGCCTGTGTGACTGGTGATATCACAATTTTGGGTCAATCATTTCAAATATTTGAACCGTCTGTGTAGTTACACGGTGGGTCGAAACCAGCGAGCACAACGAGAAAACATTGAGCAAAACAGCAGACACCTTCATTTGTGTACACATGCATGTTCATTCATCACGTGTGTTATTAGGGGCTGAGTGCCCTTGTGGTTTAAGATCACTTACCCGAAAATCGGGCTAGATTCCCGGTGTGAGGGGTTGCTAGGTTGCTTTCACTTGTTTGTGGGTAGGGAAAATTACATGCAAGATTGAATACCGGTTCCTTCAAGGGATCGGGACAACTCATATTATGCTAGTAATGCATTACTAGCATAATATGAGTGGCACTCCCCTACTCAGCCCCTAATAACACACATGATGAATGAACACGCATGTGTACACAAATGAAGGTGTCTGCTGTTTTGCTCAATGTTTTCTCGCCGTGCTCGCTGGTTTCGACCCACCGTGTAACTACACAGACGGTTCAAATATTTGAAATGATTGACCCAAAATTGTGATATCACCAGTCACACAGGCACCGAACTATGAATGAACAGTACTTTCACGATTAAGGCACAGTGATTAGAACACGCGTAAGTCGATTCCAAATATAATGTTTGGTATACAAAGGTTTTGTACTAAACTAGTGCGCAGGAATATCAGGTTTTTAATTCAGCTACTGGCTGTTTCTTTTCTCTCCTTTTCTCATTTCTTCCACCCTATACAGGCGGTTGTACTTTACTATACCAGGCATGTTTTTATTGTCAGTCCTGATGATGGTCCCATGTATTTAGAGCATAAGGGATCGAAACGTCGACTTCTTACAGTGCTTTCATAACCTAACTATTGTGTTTAATTTTGTTATGTCTAGCACTTCTTTGGCACTTCTCTAATTTGACACTGATTTAAAAGTGGCCAATAATGCTCGTTTTTTGCCTGTAAAATCCTCACTTAATTGTTGTTTGTTTTCCCCCCCAAGTATGGTACAGGAGTGTGCCTTACAACCATTTGTCTAAAGCGTTCATATTGAATTGAAATAAATATCCTGTCCGGCTGGGCAGTGTAAAAATATAGTTTCCTATTATGGCCTATATTTCATTGACTTTTTTACCTTTAAAAGCTAAGGACCTATGTCTTTAATAGCACTTGATACCCACGGTCCTCAGCAAACTGTTTGGGTCCCCTTGTTGTATACCAAAAGAAAATGTGTTGAAGCTAGGCAGCACATTGTGCACCAGCACAGGGAAAAGCAGAAGTGTGCCGCACAATGTTGAATACAGCGCACTCCTGCCCTTCACAATCACACAGCGCAGAAAAGTCACTTGTTGTCCTGCATGATATGATAAATATGTCCCAGGCTTAGGTGCTGGGCCTTTTAATTATATTTGTCTGGATAGGTGCTTTAGTTTCAGACAGCACAGCTCAGAAACAGATATAGGCAACCTTTGATTACTGTTACGGAGCTATAATATCTAAAAATAATGCAGTAACTGAGAGAAATCTGGCGTAAAGGAGGTTTCTTTACTCAGTATAGGCCCACAGAAACAGGTGCTTGACTCAGTGCATCAGAAAAGCTTGTGTAAGTCCTATGTGAAACTCAACAGAAAATAAAAACAGTATATCCACACTTGAGCTAACAAAACGTACGCCTGTTTATTCTGCGCATCCCAATTGTGCCTACATTATTGTGTATATTGGAGTAGCTCTTTCCATTAGGAAGCAGGCCTGACAAACCAAATAGTGCAATATTTATTATTGATGTTTCTGATCAGGCAACACTATGGCTTTTTTTTTTCCAGTTTAAATAGGTGAACCCGACCCAAATGGTTTTGGTGCGCTTTACATAAGCACCAGTTACATTAAACAAGTTTTAGGCACGTGGAGATTAACTGCTTAAACTCGTCAGACCTTAAAAGAAAGATGTGCGTGGCTAGCTTCACTCTAAACTCTGAGAGACCTTTTGAAAAAAGTATCGAATGTTCTGCTGTTTCTGTAAATCTTTCCTGCATGGAGAGGAAACTCGAGGCAGGACTTCAGGATGCTTAGACAGAGATGCAAGTGCACCTCTACACACAACAAAGGGGCGACATTAGCATAGCTAAAGACCCGTCCGCTCTTAACCCAGACTGAGGGATGGGTCCTGCTTCTAATGACGCACCTTTCTACAGAGAAGCGGGATGAGATGTGCATACCCAGGCTGTCTCTGCACAGCCACAATGGGGGTCCTGGGGGGGGCGGCCGACCAAAGGGAGGCCTGCCCCGCCCGGGGGAATTTGGGGGCCGGGGAAAGGGGGGGGGTGGAGTTGGCGCCGCCCGGGAATGGGTTTAGGTGTTCTGGTAGCTTTTGGGCTGGGGGTGGGGCTTTGTTGGGCTCCTTTTGGGCTGGATTTTGATATCCGGCCGGTCACGAGGCAGAGACACCATTTTAAGTGTGGTGTCTCGGCTGCCGGGCGGGGGGTGACAGATGGACAATTTTTTATACTGAAGCAGCCGAAAACCTTTTCCTGGACTATATCACGTATTAGGTAGGAAGGTGGCTTCAAGGAAAACTGTCCCCGTGCAACGAGGAAGCCACGCAGGAGAGCGCTAAACACATTTACTGCCTGCTTCCCGCCTCTGTGAGGAGGTCGGTGGGGACACCCTGTACAGTATTATTGCGACTTATTTACAACAAGCGTAACGACCAGGAGGGGGACAGTTTGAACAACGTGATACGGGCATTTGAATTTCTGGAGAAAATTTTCGGATGGACAATTTTGGCCGGTGGGATACAGGAGCCCGAGAGCGAGGGCCACGCAGGCAGCATCTCGCGCAGGCAGAGGGTCGGGGTCTATGTCGCCATGGTCACGGTCACCCTCGCGCTGCTGCTACTGGAGCTCTCCCTTCCCCAAATGCAGAAGGACTAGGACTTTTACAATTTTGAGGCGGTGAACATCAAGGGCAAGCTCGTGTCCCTGGAGAAGTACCGGGGCTCGGCTGGACATTTCGCTGGGGCAGGGATGGGACGCGGCAGGAAGTATGCGGGACACATCGCTGGATGTTGGTGGAGCTCGGGAGAGCAGCATGCGGCTCCACGCGGCCGAGAGGATGGGCCGGCTCTGCCTGGTGCGGGCGGTCGGGCTCCCACGTGGGACTAGGTGAGTCACAGCTGCCCCTACCCGAAGGGTCCTTACGGCCGCCGGGGTTTTTGTTGTTTCGGGGCAGGGGAGAAAGGTCTGATGGACTTCTTGGGGGGTGGTGATTTTAGGAGTGTACGCTGGGGGTATGTTGCGCTGCATATGTGTCCTGAGTAATCGCCAAGGGCTGGGATTAATTTAAGTAATCCATTCATTGCTTTTTTGTGCTCTTCCTCATTACTACGCATGGCCAGTGACTTCACGGGCCCCTCTCGGTTAACTATACTGGAACTTATCAAATTGAAACTCCTACCAGCGTTACACTAGTGAGTTTTGTTTCTCAAGCGCAATGCACAGACCTTGGCCAGCTAGTATAAAGCGACTTCCCTAGGTGGGCTTTTAGTCTTCCGCATTGGATAGGGCAAGCCAATATTAGCTATATTTGGGCATGATAAATCAGCTCTGTGCTGAAAAAATTCGATGATAAGATGCTGGTACAGGAATAAAGCACCTCGCCCAGTGTCAGCAAAGTTTATTTTATAAGAATGTTACGTTGTATTGTAAATTGCTATTAAAATGAGCCCTTGGAATAATTTATAGCGGTACACAGACTGCATTTTGCGCTTAGAATAGGCAGTAGTGTAAACCAGTGTTACTCTAGGTGAGAGCCAGTCAGGATGCAGTGAAAAATGACTTTGGAGGTTTTCGTTGCCAGAACCGGTAGCTATTAGATGTACTTGCTGTTAAATACCATGCACTTGCACTATGGTCTACTACGGCTTTTTATAGACTACCTAAAGGGTGACTTAAACGTAATTTTAAAGGGAAGGTTTGGGCCTGGATCATGGGTTATTTTGCCAGGTCTGAAAGCCATTTTATATACCTGCACACTCAGGCTGCATTGGCCACCCAGGAGACATGTTTTAAACTTACTAATTTAGTGGGTGGCACAATGAGTGCTGCAGTCCACTATTAGCATTAATTGGCAGGCCCCAGTTTCAGGTAGGTCTATACACTAGGGATCTTGAAAGGGAAGAAAATGGGCCATTTAGGTGAATGCCGGGTTTCATTGTTTCGCGGGAAAGCACAAGCATTTTACCAATGGCTAACAAAAACAGGTTCGGTAAAGGACGGCGAAAATCTGGGGGGTTACCACCTACGAATTGGTAGTTTCCGACAAGGACTCATCGAATCTCTGGGGAAGATTTATGAGAGTGCATGGGTTTAGCTAGTCCTTTTGGTGGTAAAACCTGGGACATAATCATGCAAAGGCGACTTTAGACAGAAATGACTTTGAGGTGATTCAGGATTATTCGACCCCTAAGGGCCCTGGAGGACTTGCCCCTTTTTAGTGAAAGTTCTCTAAATGTTTTGCTTTCCCCGTAGACCATTTTCCTGACGTAGAGTTGCCAATCTAGATGGTTGGGGACTTTGCCGCTGCTGATCGGTGTCAAAGTACAAGTGTTTCCCTATGTACAGTGTAATGGTAATTGGATGTACATGATGGGTATGTTTGCCTTACTAGTAAAGTCCCTTGTTGTGCACTGTGTGTACCAGGGCTAGTAATTCAAGGGGTGTGGTGCAGGGAACTCAAGGATGCAGTGTGGGACCTGCGCACAGTTTGCTAATTTGGCTTGTGTTCCTGATAAGTGCAACTACTTGTCGGGCCTGACTTGCACTTTTCCATACACATTGGGCACCCCTATGGTAGGCCCGGGTAATCCCTGTGCGGGGTGGGGTGTAGGTAATAGGATGGGCATGTACTAAGGTGTGTGTAATGTCCTGACGGTGAAAAACACTCCATTTGGTTTTCTCTGCTGAAAGGCCATTCTGCCTATAGGATAGAATGGGGGAGGCTGGGTTGAGGTCTTGGCCCAGGGAGGGGTTGAGATGTCTACTAGCTCTCTGAATGGGAAGAAATCTTACCTCTGCAGCAGTACACTGTTTTTGACTTAAATTTTATTTGTTTGCAGTTATTGTGGTAAAACTCGAAGGGCTTTCCCTGAGCATCAACAACGACATATTCATTTACATTTGGTAGGCACTGGCGATTACTTGATTTGCTCAGACACACTGTACCTTGAGCTGTTGCTGAGACTCAAACCTGCTTCCTGAGCTCCAAAGTTAGTGGCTCTCTAGCCATTACGCCACGCCCGCTCGCACGAGAACCAAAGCGTATAGGCGGGAACTGGGAAAGCATCGCGGTTAGGCAGCGGGCATTTCAAGGACATTTGGGGGTCGTGCGTGGGTGAGAGGTACGTTCTTTGTAGTGGGCTTTTTCCTGGCGGACAGGCTCTGGGGGGTGACGCACTGTGTGAAGGACTTCTCCCTGGGCGCCAGAGAGGACGCACGGTCCCATGTCGGTGTGGTCATTCTCCGTAGTGAGCTCGACTCCATGGTCAGGGAGCACGCCCGCCGGAGGACAGGGGGGTCGCAACGCGCGGGGGGGTCTGACGAGGAACGGAGACGCAGCCATGTCGGGGGCTGCGGGGTCTGGTAGGTGACTGGGGTGTTGGGGGCACTGCGGCAGGGGTTTTTTCCTGGCGGACAGGCTCCGGTGTGGGACGCACCATCCGGAGGGCTTCTCTATGGAGGGCACGGCCCCGGTTCAGTGCGGTCATACTTCGTTGGGAGCTCGATTGCGTGGCCTGGAAACACGCCCCAGGGGTGACGTTGACTGAGGGCATGGCCCTATACAGTTAGTTTCTCAATTAGAGAGATTTTTTAAACAGCGGTTAGGTAGACCACGCTATATCTATGTCAGGTACAAACAAACAATATGTTACAATGCAGCGTATATCTCTCCTCCCTAGGTCATAGGATACCAAGATTAAAAATACAAACAGAAGAATAAGGAGAAGGGCGTTCTTGAAGAGACTCAAGTGTCTCTGTAAGGTAATGAATAATTATAAAGGGTAAAATGATAGAGCGTGCCCCCAATTAAATACACGCCAAATAATTAAGATGTTTACTTATTCCTTAGAGGCTAATAGGATGCAGAAATCAACTGAAATCTGATTATACAGACCCATACAGAGATGAGAACTGTCATGCAATAAGGTATAGTCCTATAACTTAGAGATGTAACTACCACTCAAATGAACGACAAATATGCAGGAGCAAGTAGACTATAAACTATGTATACAGCCCTGGAGTAACCAACAACCTAATGGGTAATAACTTGTGATTAATTGGTCCATAGAGACAGGATGGGACCCAGGGAGGGTAGGATGAATTCCACCGATAATGCACATTTATGCCAGGCTTGAACAAAAAGCTTAGGGTTTAGACAATGTGAAGTAGTTTTAAACAACAACACTTACACTAATATGTTTACCTGCAGGAAAGGATAACCGCAACGGCAACCAACCAGTGCCAAGGATATTGGAGAGACTAATGAACTTGTCTTGACAAAGATGGTAGTATATGTGTAAAAAACCATCGAAACGCGTCGACGCAACCCTTTGCACAATCGAAAGACCGAAAATCTATCCTGTAGACTGTACAAAAATAAGTAGTCCAGGTTCTGATTTTGTATAAATTTAGGTTCTCTGATGTGCACACGCAAATGACTAAGAAACTATGTCTGTGTTTGTCTCTCCTTTGTTTGTTTAAATTGTTTTAAAACTGAATTCATTTTCCTGTAATTGCAAATTGTGTTTTGAATTTATCCTGTTTTTGATTTAAATGTGATTATGATGCTCAGAAATGTGTAATATATGTTTTTTTAAATGTGGACACATGGTGTGTCATTGGTTTTAATTTTGTACATGTACTCAAAATTTACATTGTGTTTTATAAGAAAATAAATATTATATTTTTTAGTAAAAACTACCCTTTCATGTGGATGCACTTAAATGTGTAGAATTCAGTAGTCTAGGTCGGGAACCAAAACATCCCCATTTTAATTAATGCCAAGGGAAACCCTCTTTTCTACTATACAGTTAGTGACAGAGGGCATGGCCCTATGCATTGATGACGGAGGGCATGGCCCTATGCATTGGTGACGGAGGGCATGGCCCTATGCATTTGGTGACGGAGGGCATGGCCCTATGCAGGGGTGACGAGGGCATGGCCCTATGCATTGGTGACGAGGGCATGGCCCTATGCATTGGTGACGAGGGCATGGCCCTATGCATTGCTGACGAGGGCATGGCCCTATGCATTGGTGACGGAGGGCATGGCCCTATACATCGGTGACTGAGGGCATGGCCCTATACATTGGTGTCGGAGGGCATGGCTCTATGCATTGGTGACGGAGGGCATGGCCCATGCATCGGTGACGGAGGGCATGGCCCTCTGCATTGGTGACAGAGGGCATGGCCCTATGCATTGGTGACGGAGGGCATGGCCCTATGCATTGGTGACAGAGGGCATGGCCCTATGCGTGGTGACGGAGGGCATGGCCCTATACGTTGGTGACGGAGGGCATGACCCTATACGTTGGTGACGGAGGGCATGGCCCTATACGTTGGTGACGGAGGGCATGGCCCTATACAGTGGTGACGGAGGGCATGGCCCTATACATTGGTGACGGAGGGCATGGCCCTTTACATTGGTGACGGAGGGCATGGCCCTAGACGTGGTGACGGAGGGCATGGCCCTATACGTGGTGACGGAGGGCATGGCCCTATACATTGGGACGGAGGGCATGGCCCTATGGCTAGGGGGGAGGACCGGCCGGCGGGACGAAGGCGTTGACCTGACAGCACGGTGTTTGAAGAGGGTCCGCGGCACGCCATATGGTTGGGGGTGTGTTCCTGCCGGCTGGGACATGCGGCACGTCCCGGGCTTAGGGAGGGGGAGTGCTAGGGGGGGGTCAAGGACCGTTAGCACGTCCCTCGAGTGGCGGTTCTTCCTAATATATGGGTGAAGAGTAGGAGAACTGTTGGATTATCGGGGGGTAGGTCAAGCACAATAAAGTATTTAGCCAGATGGAGAGGCAAATTGACGTTATGCTAATTGTTACTGTTTGTGGATTGTGGGAATCAGTTAGGGGAGGGGGTGGGGGTGAGTCAGGAAATTACATATTTATGAGGCTTAGATTGTGCGGTGTAGGCCAAGGATGTTATTGTGTAGTATGCACCTGCTTCCAATAAAGCGGCCTTTGTCACACCTACATTGTGTCTCGGGTCGGTGCTTTTCTTCCCCCCCTTCCTTTCCCCTGTGGTAAATAAATAAATAATACCTCTCTTTTTGACTAGACATATATCATAACAGATAGCTCAATAAATAAGAGTCAAGATTCGAGGTAGTAGGAGTTTTTGCAGGTTTAATACAGCATAAGGACAGGAACAGGACAACCTGCATAGGAATAGGATGACAGGGCCCAGCAGCTGCTGGGGCTGGGTCTGGGATGAGCGCGCTGACTTTTAATAACAATACATGAGCATATATACATAACGCAAACACATAGCATTACATTGCAGTAGGCGTAGCAGTGGGTGGAGCAGAAGGCGTGACGCGTAGCAGTCGCGAAAGATAAGGGGGAAAGTAGGTGTAACTGGGCGTATACATAGACATGTGATGCAAACGTAACAGAATATGTCATGAATGGGGCGGAAACCATGGAGGGGGCTACCTGAGGAGCCGGGACCTCTAACCTGATGGTGCGTGCAAACTAGCAATGACGTATCACTAGGAGAAGCTGGGGGCTATGAACTCTGTGCTAGGAGCAGAGACTGAAGTCTGGAGAGTCAGGGCGACATGTACCTAAACCCTATCTAATATCTGATGTTTAGAGAACATGTTGATATAAACTAGAAGTCAGGGGGGGAAAGGCTAACGTGATTCTGAGACTGGACCATGCATTATTCTACATGTAGTGCGTGATGAAGAATATTAAATGACCATTAAATGCAGTATTTCTCTAACATGGAGCCGGAAAGGCTAGACAATGACGGAAACTATTGATGCAGTTCAGTAGCTTAGGAATGCAGAGAAGGAGGGCTGAACTGATAACTGGAATCATAACATATTCTTTGGCAGACTCAGAGGCAGAGCCAGGCTGCACCGGGCACTGAGAGGCAGGAAGTAAGTGAAAGGTCGAGGATACAGGTGGGGGCTGTATCCCTCCTCAGCGAGGCTTCAGGAGACAGGAGCTGAATCTGGTGTCCAGGCCCTTTTGAGGCCTAGAAACGGGGACTTTATAATAGAATAACGTGCACACTGAGAAACGTGGCAACGTAGCTTTACATAGGCCTGATATTCGTAGTATTCACGAGAACTGGAAACTAGCATACTAGAGGTGGACACAACTGTAATTGCGTCTTTAATCAAACATGGGGAACGCATATGCATATTTAATCATGCACACATAACATATGATGGATGACACGTAGGGACACAGAACATGGCAAAATTTACTTTTCCACATTCCCTCCTTGTCACTACGTTTCCATCAGGAAACATCAATTTTCATGATACCATCCATCATTTCATACAGTATCATTTGCTCGTCTCGAATTATCCTGGAACGGGATTTAGAACGGGGCTTGGGACTAGGAATACAAGAGGTAGCACAAATGCCGCAAATCGCAGGGCCACATTGTATACAGAGGCAGCAGCTGAATATGATCGCTGCTGCAATACCTAGAAAGGACAAGACTTTCCATCCCCAGGCGGAAATTATATTCCAGAACCAACCGGACCATGTCCAGGTGCCTGGATCTTGGTGTATCAGATGGGCAATTTTATGGAGTCTGGTTATAGCTGAATAAACAGACGGCGCGTTATTTGGAATGAAAATGCAGCAACTAGATCCGATGACTCTACAGGCCCCGCCCCTATCGGCCAGTATGACGTCAAGGACGAGACGATTCTGTAAAACGACAAATCTCATAGCAGATTGCTCTTCGGTTAAGTTACCTAGAGCAGAGGCAGTCTCATTTATTACAGCTTCAAGGGTTCTGGTTAACCTACGGATCAGCTTACTATTCTGGATAGGTCCTATAAAGAAGAAGAAACCTCTGTTGAAATCTGTATACTGTTCTAGAGCAGTTTCAGTATAATCGACAATTGGGGACTCCCTTCTATGTCTAATGTGTACTAGATGTGTATTTCTGTGATAATCAGGTGGGGCTAGGAAAACTGGTGGCAGTAGGAAGGCAATGTAACAGGTTCCCTCCCAATCGAGGGGCAGACGAACATATGCGGTTTGACCACAAATAAAATAAGAATGACGTGAAGCTTTGAAAATAGATTTCCCACTGTCACTATACTTGACAATAGTAGTACAATCACTATGTCCTACATGTACGGAACCATTATTTCGGACACATAATTCGCCTTTGACTGGTAGTACTGAAATAGCAGGTAAGTCTGGAGTAGTATCAGACTGAACATTCAGGACCATGAAATTCGACGAATAATTACCTAAATTATACACTTCATTTTCTAGATCTAACCCTGTTCTGTGGGGGAGACCTTGCTTGTCTGGAAAACATGTACTGTTAAGAAAAGACATATCTGTTGAGGATGACGTTAACGTGGACCATGCTCCACACGAACCATTATGTGAAAATGGATAAGGAAAAAGTGGCAGAACTCCCTTCGGGGTCTGGAAAGGGGGGAGTCGACCACACACCCAACAATTAGTGGCATTGCTGCTCTGGTGTGAGTAATGTAACATGCGGATAAAGGAGTTATTTCGCATAGCGAGGCGGTAAGAGAGTTCATGAGGGGGCAGATCACTAAACGTGTGCTCTACTGTAGCATTAGCAGACTTATTTACATGTGAGACTGGGAAACATAGGTAAAATGCATAACTGGTGCAGGAAATCATAAGGCTGAAAAACAATATGAAACATAGAAAAACGATACATCGGATTGAGTTTTGACTAACTCTCTCACTATGGGGGTCTATTTTATACATGTCAGAAACAGTCTAACCGTTTCACCTAGGGGAGGACTTAGACAATCAAACTGACTGACTTATTTTACTAGACCGAAGTTTCTGTTTATACTCCTGTTGTGGAGTTTTCTCTAACAGGGGAGGGGTTGTAGCAATGTCTTTTGCGGGACAGTCCTTGAGAACAATATTTTGGCAATCCTTCAAATCCTGGGAAATGTTCTTTAAGACGGGTTTCAGTCCATTAAAAAGTTTGACATGAGAAAGGTGTACCCAGCCTTTGCGTCCTTCCAACTTCACGGCTGTACGGGTGGTGAGGAGGACCTGTCGGGGCTCTTTCCAACAAGGCTCCAGCGGACTTGATCTGTCAAAGTTGCGGACCATCACCATGGATCCTGGAACGATTTTGTGCGGTGCCACCTCGGTATTGTCTGGAAATGCGGCAGCAACCTGTGAACGACATGAGTTGAGGGCAGACATCAAGGAAGCTAGGTAATCTGTCAGCATATTACTTGAAACATCGGTAATACTTCGGGGTCTAGGAGTACCCCACATGTTAGGGGGGCGGCCGAATACGACCTCATACGGGGACAGACCTGATCTGGAATGTGCGACCATGCGCATATAAAATAAAGCGACTGGTAGAGCTACTAGCCAGTCCACACCTTTTTCTTTACATATTTTGGCGACTCGGATTTTCAGAGTCTGATTATGTCTCTCAACGAGACCGGCTGCTTCAGGATGGCGTACACAATGGAACTTCCACTGGTACCCTAGCAAAAGGGAAACATGCTTCATGAGTTCAGATGAGAATGGCTGGCCGTTATCAGAATATACGACTCTAGGGAGTCCATAACGGGGGAAGAACTCACGAACCAACTGCTTGGCAGTGGTCGCGGCTGTGTAATCTGGGACTGGATATGCTTCTGTCCACCTGGACAAAGCGCATACAACTACAAGGACATACTTGAAACCTCGACATCGCTCCATCTGAATATAATCCATCTGGAGGACTTCAAAAGGGTGGTCAGGGGGCTGGAATCCACCTTGTTCCACCGGGACACTTTTACCTGGATTAAACTGACAACATATCATACAGGTACGGACTTTCTGCTTGGCTGCAGCTCGTAAATGCTTGTTGAACCAGATGTTCTGGATACTGTCTAACATGGCTTTTTCTCCTAAATGTGCTGGACTATGTGCGGTATTAATAATGACTTGAACCATAGAGTCGGGGAGAAACCACGTGGCTCTACCCTTCGTTAACCATCCTTGATCTGTCTGGACCCCTCCTTGTTCGGACCATTTCTTGATTTCTTCGGGAGTAGCATGTAACTGGATATCTATGACATCTTGTGTAGGGTCCTTAACTGTCATGCATGTAATCGGATCTGGAGTATGTGTCTGATTAACTTGAATGTCTGGAGTCTGTGCTGTAAGCTTGGCTGTGCGATCTGCTAGATCATTACCTTGGGAAATAATGTCAGTAACTTTCGTATGTGCTTTGCACTTCATGATAGCAATAGATGTCGGCAAGTGTATGGCATCTAACAGAGCTTGAATAAGGAGACCATGCTGAATCTTGGTTCCATGAGAAGTCATGAAACCTCTCTCCTGCCAGAGCACTCCGAAGTCGTGTACGACTCCGAATGCGTAGCGTGAATCTGTATAAACATTAACTTTCAAGTTCTTGGCGTGTATGCAGGCTTGTGTCAGAGCAACTAGCTCTGCTGCTTGAGCGGACAGGGTATCAATACGGTGTGTTTCAATAACTTCGGTGTCAGTAGTCACTGCATACGCGGCGACTAGTTCTCCTGTACTAGTTCTTAGGCATGAACCATCCACATAAAGTGTCAGGTCGGGATCTGGTAACGGAGTATCTGTCAGATCTTGTCTTGGCTTTGTCGTAATGTTAACTACTTCCACGCAATCATGTGTGGCTGGATTTGAATTAACTGATGGTAACAGTGTAGCAGGATTTAAAATGTTGCAGCGTCTGATTTCTATGTGTGGCTGGAACAGTGTCAATTCATAACCTGTTAAACGTGCAATTGTCAAGTGTTGAGTCTGTGTTCGATTTAGAAGAACTTCTACGGAGTGTGGAACCTGTACTGTCAGGGAGTGTCCTAAAACTATGGAATCACTTTGCCTAATAGCTAGTGCTGTGGCTGCAACTGACTTGAGGCACGCAGGCAACGCCTGGGCGACTGGATCTAATATGCTCGAAAAATAAGCACATGGCTTGTATTGTCCTGCTTGATCTTGTGTGAGAACAGATAATGCTGTACCTTCGCGTTCAGTGACGAAAAGTGTAAAAGGCTTACTGTAGTTCGGTGTCGCTAGAACTGGAGCTTGGCATAGGGCTTTCTTTAACTCATTGAAACTAAGTGTATGTTCAGATGTCCAAGGGAGGACAGTCGATACGGCTGCCTCCTGTGTCGTTAACTGTATCAGTGGTTTGGCTAGAAATGCATACTGGGGAATCCATTGTCTGCAGTAAGAAGTAAGGCCGATAAAAGCACGTACCTCCTTCTGGGTCTTGGGCTGAGGAAGACTCGCTATTAACTGGATACGGTCTGGTGTCAACTGCCTACCCCTCTTGGACAGTAAGTGTCCTAAGTATACCACTTGCTGGACACAGAATTGAAGCTTAGAAGGGGACACCTTGTGCCCCATCTCGGCTAGGAAATACAAAACTGTAAGGGATGCTCGCTCGCAAGCACGTTCAGAACGGGCTGTGATCAGTAGATCATCGACATACTGGAGCAGGGCAGTGTCAGTTGGCATGTGAATGTTGTCTAGTTGTCTCTTGAGTGCTTGACTGTAAATACTAGGACTTTCTGTGAAACCTTGAGGAGCTCGTGTAAACATATAGCTCCTTCCATTTAAACAAAATCCGAAAAGGAACTGGCTGTCTGGATGAATAGGGACACTGAAAAATGCGTTCTTGAGGTCTATGACAGTGAAGAACGTGGCTTCGGAATCAATGGCCGTTAATAGGGAAGAGATGTCTGGGACAACTGGGTACTGAGGAATAATACATTTATTAAGCTCTCGTAGGTCAATCACTAATCGATATACTGGGGGTGCATTTGGATCAGTACGTTTCATGACTGGAATGATCGGAGAATTACATACGTTGGAGTCAGTTTCTACAACCACTCCTTGAGCCATGAGCTCGTCAATAATTTTGGATAAGGCTGCTACAGCCTCAGGTGGCAATCTGTACTGTCTGATTCGTGGTAACACTACACCTGGCTTGAGAGTCACACGATAGGGTGTGATTTGCATGTAACCTACATCAGTTGGACCTTGCGCCCATAAGTGCTGTGGAACATTAGACAGTCTTGAATCAAAATCTCGTAATACATAGTGACCCTTGAAGTCACGTAGGAACAATCGTATTCCCTCTGGGGAACAGCATATAACTGCACCTAACTCTTTCAGTGTCTTAATGCCTAATAGGTTTTCTGGACATGATTTAGTAAGTAACAGATCAGTAGTGCGGGACAATGGACCTACTTCTAGAGTAACTGGCTTTGAAATCTCATTTACGATAGGTTTTCCTGAAAATCCAAGGGAAACATTTCTTGAGCCTGAGAGCGGAGCCCCTGGAACTTCGGCGTGACTAATTGTGGTCCTACTTGCCCCTGTATCAATCAAAAACTTTCTGTCTTTCCCTAATACTTGACTGTGAACATAGGGACCTTCTTGATCTACAGGTATCTCGATGAGAGGCAAGCCTACCTCCCTCTCTAGGCTGTTTCATGAATACTGCTGGTACTCTGGATACTCAGACTGTGCATACTGGTACATCTGCGATGTAACGTGCTGTGTTGCAGCAATAGGCTGCGGTGCGGTAACTGTCTGTGGTGCATTCTGTGGCTGAGGAGTCTGTGAAACTTGTTCTTGTCTAGGCGGACGTGGTCTTTCTTTAGTCTTACCAGTAGCTATGTTGTGTTTCAGAACTGCACACTCATTTATGAAATGACCTGGCTGTTTACAATAATTGCAGTTCCCTTTAACGGGAGCTGCAGGATGACTGGCTTGATTCGGACCCCTCTTCTGACTGTCTTGAGGAACAGATTGTGCAACTAGTACTTTCATTTTCGTATCTTTGATACGTTTTCTTTCGTGTTCTTGCTCTTCCCTGATTCTGTTCTGGTGGTATTGAAGCATTTGCAACATCTGGGACGGGGTATTAGCTTGCCAGGTACTTTCGACTTTCAGAACTCGATTTTTAATTGGTGGGCTTGAATTCTCGACTAATTTAGTAACAAAAAGGTGAGGGTATGACTCACTACTTGTCTTGAGGCCACTGTTGATACTAAAACACTTTTCAAATCTAGAATAAAAATCACTAATATCCTCGTCTTGCTTCTGTTTACAGGCTGAGATTGCATCCCAGTCTTCTTTTCTAGTTGTCAATAATCTAGGTAAAACTTGTATTAATAATTCTGGTAATTCTTTACATTTATCTCCAAGACCGGTACCTGGTACTCTTGCCTTGTCTTCAGCTTCTAGAACTGCCCAATCGATCTTTTTCTCTCCTACCTCCCATTCTTTTTCCTTGAGCTTCTCATACACCCCTGCGGGCAGCAGAACCTTTAACATTTTAATTATATCTGGGTATGTGTATTCTCCCATACGGAGCATGTCTTTTAATTCTCTATGGAACCCGGCTGGATCTTTGTCATGACAGGGAATTAATTTCTTCATCTCGAGGAGTTCCATCTTTGTAATCGGAGTGTAAACAAACACTCGCTGCATTTCGCCACCCGTTCCTTTAACTGGGTGGACTTCTCGTAACGGATTCTGTCTTTCCATGTAAAATGGTTTACCTTCTGGAGGTGAGGCATGAACAAAATGCGGGTTCAAAAACGTTCTATATTTGTGACGCTGTTCTAGAATGACACTAATTAAATCGGTACCTAGACCTTTCCATCTATACTGGAGTAACTCGTTCAGGACATCATGTAACGGACCTGGATCAGAGTGTTGACCCTCATACAAAGTAATGAGGTGCTGGATCATATACATACCCACCAGTCGTTGTTCGGCTGGGGGCATTTTCAGAAACATTTGTGCCACTATTTCGTCTGGAAAAGTGGTAGAATCAGTAATCCATCGGACTGCTGATCGGGCTAGTTCTTGTTCATGCATGGTACTTAACTCACTGTAACCGATTCGTGATTTCAGAATGTGATCGGTAGCTTGAAACACTTGTTCTAGTGAACCTTGTTCTGGTGCTGGAGAATGAAAAATAGACTTGTGTTCTAGGCGTAAATGGCGATCTGGAAATCTAGATTTTCCTACATACGCTATTCTGGCGGGATTCTCGTCCTCTACCTCTTCAGTATCAGAGTTACTTTCTTTCTCGCTTACTTGTGCTGCTTTACGCTGTTCGTGTAATTTTATTATTTCTCTACGGATTTTCTTGTACATACTCTCCATAGCACCGACGGTCTTGTGCTTACCCTCGGCTATATTATCACTCCACCTTGTCAGGATTTTCATTTCGGCCGGATCTTTAGACGGGTAATCTTGTTCTCTTATTAGACAATTGATCAGAAACTTTAATATCATGAGCTGGATCTCGGCTTTCCTTTGAGACATGGCCTCGCTAATACTTTCTGGATCATCTCCTGTACGGATGAAACGATATATTCTGTCTAGATCTTCTTTCATATTCGGTAAGGTGACTAGATACTCGGCCACCTTTCTTACCCGGAATGAATATAAAACCATATTATCCTCGCCTGGGACTGGATCATAGCCGCATTCGGCAAGGGATTTTCTTATTTCTGCTACAGTCTGATGTCTAGGCGTACGCTGTGACGCTTGTGCATGTAATTCGGCTAACGTTAAACGCTTGTGTGGCGGCGGGGTTTGAGGAGGACCTCCTCCTGCGGCCCCTAAACTGGAGTCGTCTACTGAGGCTCTTCGCCCTGGCAGAGTGGGAAATGGAAATGTAGGCTGGACTTGTATGGCGGGCTGGACCGGGGGTACCGTAACAGGTACTCCGGTGTCTGGAGGAGCGGGAAGTGCCTGATTTACAGGGACTGGCGGAGCGCGAACAGGATTTGCATATTCTGGGACTGTGTCGTCCAAATAGGACGAAATGAAAATATCAGCTGCGGTCTGTTTGTGACGTAGCTTGGTCGGAACTAATGGTGGCGGGAAATTACTGGATGCCTCTGGGGTCGCTTTTGGCAAGCCCTCGGCAAGAAGAGGATACATACCCCTAATAAGGGCATGCCTCTGTCTGTCTGACTGTTCGGCTTTGACTTGTTCACCTATCTCGATTAGTTCTTTTTCTTGTGCTCGTTCTAAGGATTCTCTACTTAATTCTGACTTTCTGATTTCCTTTTCAGTTCTTTTATGAGATTCTTTACGCCATAACTCGATGGCATCTTTCTGTGATTGTCTGGCTTTCTTTTTCCATAATGCTTCTTCTACTCGCATGATACACTCGGCATCCCATGTACCCGATACGGGCCATCTATACTTCTCTTCTAACTGTTTGGTATACTCTACCCATAAATCTAGATACAATATGGCGCTTATGCCATGCTTCTGATACATAAAATGACCTGGACTGTCCCTCGGCGGAACAGGAACTGCTTCTTCTAACAAACCCTTTCTAGTTTTTAGCTGACGTAATCTCGAAAAGAGAGACATTGTAAACTTGAATCGGAACACAATACAATACACGAGAAACAATAACAATTTGGAGAACGATTCAGGCATACCACGACATTGGAAATACATTGAACAACATCATAACATAACAGTTCGGACAGAATATTACCTGGAATACTGAGAACAGAAACACAAGAATTTCTCGAGAACGGAACAGACTAGAGTTACTGGATGCACTGCTGAAACAGTACGGAACATACCGGTCCCGTAAAGGGACGCATCAAGACCCGTATCCACCTAGGTGAACACTTCGTTTGTGAGTCTGTGTACCACCAACCCACGGACCAGAGTCAATTTAGATTGACCCTGTCTAGATACTACCCCAGTAATGGTACTCACCGGGCAGCAAGAACGGAAGGCCTCCGACTGGACTGGACTGCTACGACGACGGACGACGAACTTCGGACTTTAGTTACGGGTGGGGCCTCCGGATACCTCGGACCTTGGACTCTTGGCTTGGGCTCTGGTCGGGACTCGCCGCGTTCCTCCACCGTCTCGTTTGGATGCTGGACCGCCTCCTCCGTCTCCTCCGTGGGCCTGAGGGATACTTGAAGCAGAAATATCTGCCGGTGCACAGAAGAGTTCCGTCACGACTGCAGAGGGTCAGGGGGTCGGCGTGGCTTCACCGACGGGTGGGGAAAGGGCAAGTCCCTATTCGGGCGCCATTATGTGGTAAATAAATAAATAATACCTCTCTTTTTGACTAGACATATATCATAACAGATAGCTCAATAAATAAGAGTCAAGATTCAAGGTAGTAGGAGTTTTTGCAGGTTTAATACAGCATAAGGACAGGAACAGGACAACCTGCATAGGAATAGGATGACAGGGCCCAGCAGCTGCTGGGGCTGGGTCTGGGATGAGCGCGCTGACTTTTAATAACAATACATGAGCATATATACATAACGCAAACACATAGCATTACATTGCAGTAGGCGTAGCAGTGGGTGGAGCAGAAGGCGTGACGCGTAGCAGTCGCGAAAGATAAGGGGGAAAGTAGGTGTAACTGGGCGTATACATAGACATGTGATGCAAACGTAACAGAATATGTCATGAATGGGGCGGAAACCATGGAGGGGGCTACCTGAGGAGCCGGGACCTCTAACCTGATGGTGCGTGCAAACTAGCAATGACGTATCACTAGGAGAAGCTGGGGGCTATGAACTCTGTGCTAGGAGCAGAGACTGAAGTCTGGAGAGTCAGGGTGACATGTACCTAAACCCTATCTAATATCTGATGTTTAGAGAACATGTTGATATAAACTAGAAGTCAGGGGGGAAAGGCTAACGTGATTCTGAGACTGGACCATGCATTATTCTACATGTAGTGCGTGATGAAGAATATTAAATGACCATTAAATGCAGTATTTCTCTAACATGGAGCCGGAAAGGCTAGACAATGACGGAAACTATTGATGCAGTTCAGTAGCTTAGGAATGCAGAGAAGGAGGGCTGAACTGATAACTGGAATCATAACATATTCTTTGGCAGACTCAGAGGCAGAGCCAGGCTGCACCGGGCACTGAGAGGCAGGAAGTAAGTGAAAGGTCGAGGATACAGGTGGGGGCTGTATCCCTCCTCAGCGAGGCTTCAGGAGACAGGAGCTGAATCTGGTGTCCAGGCCCTTTTGAGGCCTAGAAACGGGGACTTTATAATAGAATAACGTGCACACTGAGAAACGTGGCAACGTAGCTTTACATAGGCCTGATATTCGTAGTATTCACGAGAACTGGAAACTAGCATACTAGAGGTGGACACAACTGTAATTGCGTCTTTAATCAAACATGGGGAACGCATATGCATATTTAATCATGCACACATAACATATGATGGATGACACGTAGGGACACAGAACATGGCAAAATTTACTTTTCCACACCCCAATGGGCCCCAATGGGGGTCCTGGGGGGGGCGGCCGACCAAAGGGAGGCCTGCCCCGCCTGGGGGAATTTGGGGGCCGGGTAAAGGGGGGGGTGGAGTTGGCGCCGCCGGGGAACGGGTTTAGGTGGTCTGGTAGCTTTTGGGCTGGGGGTGGGGCTTTGTTGGGCTCCTTTTGGGCTGGATTTTGATATCCGGCCGGTCACGAGGCAGAGACACCATTTTAAGTGTGGTGTCTCGGCTGCCGGGCGGGGGGTGACAGATGGACAATTTTTTCCCTCCCTCCCTCCCTGGGTCATGTTCAGTGGGGGGGGGGCCCTCAAGGGCAGGTATTTCTCTTTTTCGGGGGAATTAGGGGTGCAGGGGTTCAGGGCGATGTTTTGTTGGAGGCTGGTGCTAGGGGGTTGTATGATTGGGTGGGGGGTTTCGCATGTCACTGGAGCAGGTGTGGGGTGCGTTTTGCATGTAGGGGCAGTTCTTCCTAATATATGGGTGAAGAGTAGGAGAACTGTTGGATTATCGGGGGGTAGGTCAAGCACAATAAAGTATTTAGCCAGGTGGAGAGGCAAATTGACGTTATGCTAATTGTTACTGTTTGTGGATTGTGGGAATCAGTTAGGGGAGGGGGTGGGGGTGAGTCAGGAAATTACATATTTATGAGGCTTAGATTGTGCGGCGTAGGCCAAGGATGTTATTGTGTAGTATGCACCTGTTTCCAATAAAGCGGCCTTTGTCACACCTACATTGTGTCTCGGGTCGGTGCTTTTCTTCCCCCCCCCTTCATTTCCCCAATGGGCCCCAATATGCCACCAGTTAAACAATTGCAACCCTTAAGCGATACAGGATTTTAAAGGCGCAGAAAATGTTTGTGTACAGTGCATGTTACATTTAATTATTTAAAAAAAAACGAAGGATACTGTTTTAGTTAAAGTGATTAAATAAGAGCACTATGTACAAAAACACTTTTAGAATCAAATGCTGCTTTTTCCCAACATGAAAGAGTGGTATTTTATTTCCTGCTCTCATATGTTAACCCCAGTAAAGAACAAACGCACATTCTCCCACTATTTAACTAAATAAAATGTGCACCTGTTTGAAAGTGGACTGCAATCGAGAGGAAGAGTAATCGCCCCTGTGTAGGAACAGATAGTTTATGGCTCTGAGTTGTGCAGATCCCCGGCCCTTCCCATACACTCAGTGTAGAAGCCTTGGGGGGCTAAAACGCACCCCCTGAGGCTGTGTTCAAGGCGTGGCAGCCGTAGCACTGAATGGAAGACATTAACAGCTCCATGGGTGAGGGTTTGAAGGTGCAGCTCTAGGTTCTGGGCACTTATCTCTCTTTCCTGTGACATGTTTTAATAAATAAAAAAAAAACAGCATCTTGATAAAGGGCTGGTTACGCATAAATCAATTCTGCATTTGAAAGTGGCTAGCTAAAAAAATACCTTACCACCCAAAAATCCATACCCACTTTAAGCACTGAGAAATCCCATATAACCTACAAACCATACCCACCCTAAAACATATAAAATCCCCTACCACACAAAACCCATACCCACCCTAGATCCTAAAAATTCCCATGCCACCCAAAAACCCAGACCCACCTTTAGCCCTAAAAAAGCCCTTATCGCCCAAAAAAACTATACTCACCCTAAACCCTAAAAAATACCTTACCACCAAAAATCCATACCCACCCTAACCCCTAGAAGTTCAATTGCCACCCAAAAAACATTACCACCCTAAACCCTAAGACAAACCTCACAACCCAAAAACCCATAACCACCTTAAACCCTAAAAACTCCTGATCATTGAAAAACCCATACTCAACCTAAACCATAAAATTTCCCTTGCCTCCCAAAAACTCACACCCACCCCAAACCTGAAAAATTATCTTGCCACCCAAAAACCCATACCCAGCCTAAACGCTAAAAATTCCCTTGCCACCCAAAAACCCATACCCACCATAAACCTTAGAAAGTCCCTTGCCACCCAAAAACCCATATGCACCCTAAAATCAAAAAATGCCCATCTCACCTGAAAACCCATACCCTACCTGAAACCTAAAAAATCCCTTACCACCCAAAAACCCATCCCCACCCTAAACCCTACAAATTCCTGTGCCGCCCGAAAAGCCATACCCACCCTAAACCCTAAAAAAGCCCTTATCACCTAAAAACCTATACTCACCCTAAACGCTAAAATATTCCTTACCACCAAAAACCTATACCTACCCAAAACTCCAGAAATTCCATTGACACCCAAAAACACATACCCATCCTAAACCTCACAACCAAAAACCAATAACCACCCTAAACCATAAAATGTCCCTTGCCCCACAAAAACCCACACCCACCCTAAACCTTAAAAATGATCTTGCCACCCAATATCCTATACACACTGTAAACCCTACACAATTCCTTCCCACCAAAAATTCCACACCCATGCCAAACGATAAAAATACCCTTGCCACCCAAAAAAACCCCACCCACCCTCAAAATCTCTTTCCACCATAATATCCATAACCACCCTAAATCCTAAACAATACCTTACCTCCCAAAAATCCATACCCACCCTGAACCCTAAAAATTCTTATGCCGCCCAAAAACCCATACCCAACCTAAACCCACCCCAATTCCTTTGCCACCAAAAAACCACACCCACCGTAAACCCTAAGAAATCCCATATAACCTAAAAACCCACATCTACCCTAAAACATATAAAAAACCCTACCACAAAAAAACCCATACCCACCCTAAATCCTAACAATTCTTATGCCGCCCAAAAACCCATACCCACCTTTAACCCTAAAAAAGCCCTTATCACCTAAAAAACGATACTCACCTTAAGCCCTAAAAAATATCTTACCATCAAAAACCCATACCCACCCTAAACCCTAGAAGTTCCATTGCCACCTAAAAACCCATAACCACCCTAAACCCTAAGACCACCCTCACAACCCAAAAACCTATAACCACCCTAAACCCTAAAAATTCCTTATCATTGAAAAACCCATACTCAACCTAAACCATAAAATGTCCCTTGCCCCCCAAAACCCATACCCACTCTAAACCTGAAAAATTCTCTTGCCACCCGAAAACCCATACCCGCCCTAAACGCTAAAAATTCCCTCGCCACCCAAAAACCCATACCCACTATGAACACTAGAAAGCCCCATGCCACCCAAAAACCCATATGCAACCTAAAATCTAAAAAAAAAAACATATCACCTTAAAAACCATACCCAACCTAAAACCTAAAAAATCCCTTACCACCCAAAAACCCATCCCCACCCTAAACCTTACAAATTTCTGTGCCGCCCGAAATTCCATGCTTGCAGGGCTTTGGGCGTTAACAAAGGGGCCGTGTTTTGCATGTTATTTGAGAGTCTGGTGATGAGTATATGAGGTGTGTCAACCTTAAGAACATTTTCAAGCACTAGCAGTGTGGGGGTGGACTTGGGAATGTGTTGGGTAATTCTCTGCACATGGTCATAAGTTTGTGATAGAAGAATTGTTCTGAAAATCGGACCGGACGTCTCTCCTCTGGCTCATGAGGAGCTCTGAATGTCTCCCCTGGGTATAGGTCTGTGAAAGTGCGCAGTCCCAATCAGAGAGCTAGTGCCCTACTTGTACCATCTCCCATGGTTGGTAACATCAGGTTGTGTGCTAGGAGGATAGATGGGCCATACAGTAGTTTAAGGTGCGCTCTGACCCGTAGTTTGTCCCATGCCCACCTCAATGTCTCCACTGTGTCTATTTCCCCACGAAGGAGCCTACCTGACTGATATAATGCTACCAAAAGTTGGATCGGCGCCACTACGTCCAGCTCCACAGCAGCATGTGGCTGGAAGGGGGTTGGGTGCACCCAGAAGTGTAGGAGTTGCGCCTGAGCACAGAAGACATACAATTGGATATCCGGGGCGCCCATCCCTCCCTGAGACTGGGGCAGTGTCAGTAGTTCCCATGAGATACGCGCCTCTCTGCCAGCCCATATTATAGAGATCAGTAAGGAGCAAACTGAATTAAAAAAATGTTGCGTGAGCTGAATCAGGATATTGACAAACAGGTAGAGCAGTTTTGGTAGCATCACCATTTTGGCAATTGCTATTCTCCCCTCTAGGGAGAGCGGAAGATTGTCCCAGGCATCATTTTACACACTTGACAGGATATCTGCCTTGCAGACGTTGCCAAAAGGATTACTAGGCCTTCTTTGGTTATCCCTATAGTGTATTTGCACACATAACCCTGCTGCCCATCTGACTAGGTGAGTGCTGCCTATTTATTTTAGTTCTAACTATATTATAATTTGTGTGCCGATCTCTCACGGATCCTGCTCCATTCAAATGCACTATGCCCCAAGACAAGAAAAGGGCACCTCTCTGGTCACTCATCCATGAAATCAAAACACTTCCCATATTGAACGATAATAAATACATCCTCTGCCAGCCCCACACTCCCTTATGGGATAGCATTCTACCTGTCCAAAAATTTGCTTCAGCACCCCACATGAATCACTGTTCAATACGATACAGTAGCAGCGCCCTACTGCTAATGTCAAGATCAGGCTTTTGTTGGCTCTTCACCCTTCCCAATACCACTGTACCTGCTGCACTAATCATAGCTGCTTCCTTATACTCCATTCTTGGACTTGGACTAGACTGCAGGGAGATTTTCACCACCTTCATCTCTGGTGCCACTGTGGCATAGAGTAGATTGGAGGAGGGTGTTATACAGTGGACTGTCATACAATGGAGTGTCCTAGAGTGGGGCGTTGTAGAGTGGCGTGGCATGCAGTGGAGTAGAGTGTTACAGGGTGGAGTGGCATAGAGTGGAGTGGCATACAGTGGTGTGGCATAGAGTGGAATGGGGTTGAGTGGAGTGGCATACAGTGGAATAGCGTACAGTGGAGTTGTGAACAGTGGAGTGGCGTAGAGTGGCGTGTAACATAAAGGTTTAGAGTGGAGTGGAGTGTCATGCCGTAGAGAAGAGTGGAGTGGCATGTCATACATTAGAGTGGAGTGTTGCGCCATAGAGTTGCATGTTGTACAGTGTAGTGGCGTAGAGTAGACCAGAGGAGAGTGTCATACAGTGGACTGTTGTAGAGTGCTGTAGAATGAAGTGTCATACAGTGTGGTAGTGTGGACTAGAGTGGAGTGGGGTAGAGTAGAATAGTGTACAGTGAGGTGGCATAGAGTGGAGATTGAGTGAAGGGGTGTGTTGTAGAGTAGAGAGAAGTGGAGTACAGTGCATTGGTGTGTCAGAGTAGAGGGGAGCTGCGTAGAGTAGAGTGGTATGCCATATAGTAGAGTAGAGTGACGTGTTATAGAGTGGCATGGCATACGGTGTAGGGGCATAAAGTGAAGTGGCATCGAGTGGGGTAGTGTAGAGTAGTTATGTTTAGAGTGCAGGAGAGTGTCATACAGTGGACTGTCATAGAGTGTAGTGACAAAGTGTGGTGCTGTAGAGGGGAGTGTTGTATAGGGTTGTAGTGTGGAGTAGAGTGGAATGGCATACAATGGAGGAGAGTGCTGTGGAGTGGAGTGGCTACAGTGGAGTAGAGTGTTTTACATTGTGGTAGAATAAAGTGGCATAGAGTGTCATCAAGTGGAGTGGCATATAGTGGTGTAGAGTAAAGTAGTGAAGTACAAGGAAGTAGAGTGAAGTAGTGTTTCATTGAGTACAGTAAAGTAAAGTGGTGTGGAGTGGCCTAGCTGGAGTTGTAGAGAGTGTTGCAGAATGGAGTATAGTTTTGTATCGTGGCATAGAGTGGAGTAGAGTGTCGAAGAGTGGCATACAGTGGAATAGAGTGTAGCAGTGGAGTAGAGTGTTGTGGACAAGTGTAAAATGTCATAGTGTAGAGAAGAGTGTTGTATTGTGGAGTGATGTGTTGCAGAGTATAATAGGGTGGTGTAGCGTTTGTGAACCTAAAACCTGCGTTTGAGCTAGTCCCACTAACAAAACTCTGGTCTGTTCTGGAGAGGATGGGGTCCCTAGTAACATATCAACATTAATCTGCTTGCTCAATGACAGTTATGTCCAGGTGTGGAGGGCTAGTCAGGGTTAACTGGCAAAATGCATCACCATGAATAAAGGGGTGCGGCAGGGATACATGCTTACTCCATTATTTTCCTTTTATTTATATGATCTAGTTGCATAGTTCGTGCTAATGCATCTCCAATACATGCAGATAGCAAAGACTGTCTGTTATTGTTTGTGAAAGATATACTGCTTGCCTCAAAAACCAGCAGAGGGTTACAACTTTTAATTAAATACTTTTTGCTGATCTGCATAGAGAGTAGATTGGGGACAAACTTCTCCAAAACAGATTATATAACCATCAGTCTTCAAAAATCATACCAGGAGAATATCCATGAGTGAAGTAAATCTTAAAAGGGTAAAAATGGACTTTGAGTAACTGGGACAAAGATAATGGCACATTTGTCTTCGACAAAGCATTAATCTGAATCTGCCTCTGTCTTAACTTCCTTGGCCCAACATTACACAATTCTTCCACCTAATTTCCAATGATTCAGCATGAATGTGTATTTCTCAAAATGTCTATGATCACATACATTCTCTTTGTCAACCATGTTAATACTATAGTCACACACCATCTCTGTGGGGACCTGGACATCTCTATAATCACACACTATCTCTGTGGGGACCTGGGCATGTCTATAATCACACACTATCTCTGTGGGGACATCGACATCTCTATAATCACACACTATCTCTGTGAGGACCTGGGCATGTCTATAATCACACACTATCTCTGTGGGGACCTCGACATCTCTATAATCACACACTATCTCTGTGGGGACCTGGGCATGTGTATAATCACACACCATCTTTGTGGGGACCTGGACATCTCTATAATCCCACACTATCTCTGTGGGGACCGGGGTATGTGTATAATCACACACTATCTCTGTGGGGACCCCGACATCTCTATAATCACACACTATCTCTGTGGGGACCTCGACATCTCTATAATCACACACTATCTCTGTGGGGACCTCGACATCTCTATAATCACACACTATCTCTGTGAGGACTTGGGTGTGTCTATAATCACACACCATCTTTGTGGGGACCTGGACATCTCTATAATCCCACACTATCTCTGTGGGGACCGGGGCATGTGTATAATCACCCACTTTCTCTGTGGGGACCTGGATATTTCTATAATCATACACTATCTCTGTGGGGACCTGGGCATGTCTATATAACACACTATCTGTGTGGGGACCTATGCATGTCTATAATCACACACATTCTCTTTGGCGACCGTGGTAATATTATAGTCACACAGCATCTCTGTGTGGACTTGAGCAATCCTGTAATTAAAAGTAATAAAGTCAGACTTTTGGTTTAAGTTTACATTTGTGAAACTGAAAAGTAGAAAAGTTAGACTTTGTGTCTAACTATACCATTGTGAATCAGGCCCTATTTTAATAAGGACTTAAACACAATCATCTTCATACACTATCTCTGTTGGGACTTAAACATCGCTATAATAAAACACTATCTTTGTGGGGGCTTGAAAAAACTATAATAAAACACTATCTTTGTTGGGACTTGAACATCACTATAAAAATATATCATCTTTGTGGGGACTCTAGCATTCCTGTAAGTAAATGAAAGCTCTGTTTCGACAGGAAGCACCAGGGGGTGCCACAAGGCACAGGGTCAAGGCTGATTTGCATTTAGCTGGGTCTGAACTGGGGTGACGAAGTAAGCTACAGAACAATGATGGTTTCAACCCAGACCTGTGACTGGGGGTAAGTGACTGAAAAGTTTCAGCACTCCGTCCATCATCTCCTTGTGTTTGCTTCAACTTGAACATAATCAGCTTCACAATCTCTGTATGGGGCATTGTGAATATTGAAATGTAATAAACTTGGACTTTTGGTCTAAATTTACCTCTGTGAACACTGAAAAGTAGTAAAGTCAGACTTTTGGTCTAAATTTACCTTTGTGAACACTGAAAAGTAGTAAAGTTAGACTTTTTGTCTAAGTTTACATTTGTGAATTGGGCCCTATTTTAATGAGGACTTAAACACAATCACCTGCATGCACCATCTCTGTGGGGACTTAAACATCGTATAATAGCAAACTATATTTGTGGGGACTTAAACAACACTGCAATAACGTACTATCTTTGTGGGGACTTGAACATCACTATAATAACACACCATCTCTGTGGGGACTTGAAAATCTCTATGATAACACACTATCTCTGTGGGGACTTCAACATTGCTATAATAACACACCATCTCTGTGGGGACTTGAGCATTCCTATAATTACACCCAACCTCTGTGTGGACTTGAACATCATTAGATTCACACTCTTTATAATGGGATTTAAGCTTTGAATGTACACCCTATTACTATGGAGACTTAAACACAATGATTTTCACCCACTATCTCTGTGGGGAATTGAACATCTATTTCGGCAAAAATGTTAGCAGCTAATCAAGCTCTCGGTTCCACTTGACCATATTCCTTGGCTCCATATGTTAATTTCTTTATGTGTTAGTTCCCTTATCTCCTAAGATTTTAAGCACTGATAAATAGGTTAAATACAGCTTTAAGGGTCTTTCTTTAAGCGTGATATCATATTTTCTGGCATATTAACAGAATCTGTCTTTAATGTATACCCTTAATATATATGCAGCAATTCATATATGAATACATTATAATGTTGTTTGTGTATATTGTTGATAAAATAAACATTTAGCCATGTACCTTTGACTGTATTCAGTCACAAATAGTGTTACGGACTAGGTCCCCACAAGGATGGTAGCACGTGTTCAAGTCCCCACAAGGATGGTACTGTGCGCACGCTTAAATAACAATATATTTGTAAATTTGAAGCAGGATCCTGTATAATGAATTTTTTCTTAACATTTTTCTGTTATTAGTGTATTTTAAAAACATTGGGAAAGGTTAGTCCCCACAAGGCTAGTATTCACACATAGTCCCCACAAGGATGGTAACACGTGTATGTGTGTGTGAGAGAGAGAGTGTGTGTGTGTGAGAGAGAGAGAGTGTGTGTGTGTGAGAGAGAGAGAGTGTGTGTGTGTGAGAGAGAGAGAGTGTGTGTGTGTGAGAGAGAGAGCGACGCCCTTATTTTGTGCATTTGGCTGCTAGCGCGAGGACGGTGTATTAACCTGTGTAACCTGTGTAAAAACCTACTTCTTGCGGTACCCGCTCCGCGGGTCCCGCTGCGCCTGGGGTGGATTCTGGACCCCTGATCTTCACGTCGGTGTCTGGCGAAGGAGTGAGTCAGGCGGGGCTGCGAGTGAAAGCAGGCGCTGGAGCAGGACCACAGCTCCCAGGAGCGCTTGCTTGCCCAAATAGAGATCACCTGGGCCGCTCTCCCTGCCTGCTCCTCCCCCTCCTCTGGACTTTAAAACTCCTGTGTTCTGGACCTGCACCGGGACGCCCTTATTTTGTGCATTTGGCTGCTAGCGCGAGGACGGTGTATTAACCTGTGTAACCTGTGTAAAAACCTACTTCTTGCGGTACCCGCACCGCGGGTCCCGCTGCGCCTGGGGTGGATTCTGGACCCCTGATCTTCACGTCGGTGTCTGGCGAAGGAGTGAGTCAGGCGGGGCTGCGAGTGAAAGCAGGCGCTGGAGCAGGACCACAGCTCCCAGGAGCGCTTGCTTGCCCAAATAGAGATCACCTGGGCCGCTCTCCCTGCCTGCTCCTCCCCCTCCTCTGGACTTTAAAACTCCTGTGTTCTGGACCTGCACCGGGACGCCCTTATTTTGTGCATTTGGCTGCTAGCGCGAGGACGGTGTATTAACCTGTGTAACCTGTGTAAAAACCTACTTCTTGCGGTACCCGCTCCGCGGGTCCCGCTGCGCCTGGGGTGGATTCTGGACCCCTGATCTTCACGTCGGTGTCTGGCGAAGGAGTGAGTCAGGCGGGGCTGCGAGTGAAAGCAGGCGCTGGAGCAGGACCACAGCTCCCAGGAGCGCTTGCTTGCCCAAATAGAGATCACCTGGGCCGCTCTCCCTGCCTGCTCCTCCCCCTCCTCTGGACTTTAAAACTCCTGTGTTCTGGACCTGCACCGGGACGCCCTTATTTTGTGCATTTGGCTGCTAGCGCGAGGACGGTGTATTAACCTGTGTAACCTGTGTAAAAACCTACTTCTTGCGGTACCCGCTCCGCGGGTCCCGCTGCGCCTGGGGTGGATTCTGGACCCCTGATCTTCACGTCGGTGTCTGGCGAAGGAGTGAGTCAGGCGGGGCTGCGAGTGAAAGCAGGCGCTGGAGCAGGACCACAGCTCCCAGGAGCGCTTGCTTGCCCAAATAGAGATCACCTGGGCCGCTCTCCCTGCCTGCTCCTCCCCCTCCTCTGGACTTTAAAACTCCTGTGTTCTGGACCTGCACCGGGACGCCCTTATTTTGTGCATTTGGCTGCTAGCGCGAGGACGGTGTATTAACCTGTGTAACCTGTGTAAAAACCTACTTCTTGCGGTACCCGCTCCGCGGGTCCCGCTGCGCCTGGGGTGGATTCTGGACCCCTGATCTTCACGTCGGTGTCTGGCGAAGGAGTGAGTCAGGCGGGGCTGCGAGTGAAAGCAGGCGCTGGAGCAGGACCACAGCTCCCAGGAGCGCTTGCTTGCCCAAATAGAGATCACCTGGGCCGCTCTCCCTGCCTGCTCCTCCCCCTCCTCTGGACTTTAAAACTCCTGTGTTCTGGACCTGCACCGGGACGCCCTTATTTTGTGCATTTGGCTGCTAGCGCGAGGACGGTGTATTAACCTGTGTAACCTGTGTAAAAACCTACTTCTTGCGGTACCCGCTCCGCGGGTCCCGCTGCGCCTGGGGTGGATTCTGGACCCCTGATCTTCACGTCGGTGTCTGGCGAAGGAGTGAGTCAGGCGGGGCTGCGAGTGAAAGCAGGCGCTGGAGCAGGACCACAGCTCCCAGGAGCGCTTGCTTGCCCAAATAGAGATCACCTGGGCCGCTCTCCCTGCCTGCTCCTCCCCCTCCCCTTCAGTTGCATATAATTGTCAACGACATTTCCGCTGCGCGGTAGCGCGCGGTAGCGCCGGGAGAAGCCCGGGACAAGGGCGGGACCGTCTGTGGCCGTCCGGGGCCGGACGAGGTTGGGTTGGGCCAAAAGTCCTGGTCCATTTAATTTTTTTAATTTTATATTATATTTAGATACTTTTGTCTAACTGTACCCAGAGGCTCTAACACTTACATATAATTATGGCCCTGAGATCAGGTAAACAACGATTGGTCCATATTCAAACCACACAGGGTGTTGTTTCAGGCCCCCTAGATGCTTTCATTACCAGAGCTACAGGAATATTAGAAAAAGAAATTCAACAGGTCGAGCATAGATTGTCCCTGGACTTAGTCACTGGGAAACGCTCCTCACTAGGTGCTCTGGCCTGTGCTAAAAGCCCATTAACCAATGCAGCGTTTAACTGTATCTCCATATCAAACACTGACATAATAGTTCATGAGGACGGGGTTGAAGCTATATCACATAAGCCACAAGAAAATATGGATTTGAACCCCGACTACAGTTCGACTAGTATAGAAGGGGATAGCGTAATTAGTGAGAATGATAAGTGTACTTCGCCAGGAAACCCGCAAGTACATATCCTTACCCTACCTAGTACTCCTGTCCCGTTACCTGTAACTCCTAAGCAGGCTTCACGAAAAAGAAAACACGTTTCAAGCCCACAGGGGGTCATGGAGCAGAAACAAATCAAACTAGATCTTGCAGATAGCTCCTCCCACTCCCAGTCTATTCAAGGACCCCCAGTAGTGTATTGTCCATCACTGGCTCACTCTGGGTCGTCAAACACATGTCCAACCTGTTTTAGCAGTGACGATGCCCTGTTGGCAAAAATGGAAGCAATGGTTAAATCTCTATTGCTTCCAGTTATTGAGAATACTAGGATAATGTCCGCTAAAATAGATGTTTTAGAAGCAGCTATTAATATTAATATGGACCTCTTACAAAATCTAATACCCACTGGTATAAAGCTGAGGGGCCCAAACCCAAATGGGGGAACAACTGTAAATACGGGGATAACCAAGATCAATCCAGTGGTGACACCAACTACTAATACAAACAAGAAACAACAAACGGGGATAAAAATACCACCTGTTAGTAGAGTCCCGGTCAAAGAAACACCGAAGGCCAAATATCCTTTGGCAGTCAATACTGTTCAGGGGAAAAAAGAACGAGGGAATGGTGCATCAAATCAGGGGGAAAACACCCCGGTTTACACCCCTGCATTGGGAAGGGATAATAAAACCCCATATACCGACAGGAATAAGAGGACTAATAATAGATCCACACGAAACCCATTGAGAGTTAATCTGCCCCCAGAAGCGTCACAATATACTATTGTACTAACAGGCGTGGCCCCCCTTAGAGAGGGTTCCAAAGAATCCCAAATGGATCTGCGAAATAAGGTCACATTTTGGCTGAATAAACATCGCCCACTTCCCCCTTCCTCCCCTACAGAAATCCTTTATGTAAGGAGAGTAGAATGGGTAGGAAAGGGCGAAAAAGATCTGGAAGGGGACTGTATTTTGGTTTCATTTAGAGATTACTGGGTGGTAGACAGAATCCAGAGGAAACCAAGATTCGCCCGTTTGGGTGACGTTCAGACCTTAAATCTTGGCTACTTCTATCCCTATATACACCAAACTCATAACATGAGTCACAACCCATGGAAAGTTAAAGGGGGAAGACACCGAGAGCCTGCAACACACCACCCCCAATATTATCCTCCACTCCACAACCAATTTGAGGCACTGTCAGACCTAGAATGGGTGGACTGACTATGTGCAACGACCCAGCTACCTAGTTCAGGATCTATGGAAGTTGAAGAAGTGTATACCCCTCCCACTCATATCCAACAACTAGCAAAGGAGCAACTGCTTACGCTCCATAATCCTAGGACGCAGAGGGAGCATGGGGGGACTAACATCACCACCTCTAATATAGAAGCCAATGGGCCAATTGGCACTGATTCACTGAGCCCCCATTCTTCTATCCCTGTTAGTAACAATCATGCAGAGATAGATCCACTAAACTCACATATGGTGTCTTGGAATGTTGCTGGAGCCAAGTCGCGCTTGGAATCGGAGGATTGGTTGGGGTTTATAGGCAATTATGAGGTTGTGTTGTTGCAGGAGACGTGGGCTACATCTCCATTTTATCTGGCTGGTTATTTAAACTTCTCTAAACCTGCTATAAAAGGTACAAAGGGGCGGGCATCTGGGGGATTAACCACATGGGTAAAACAGTCCTGGTGTTTCTCAGCTGCTGAATTGTATATAGATAATCCTGACATTCTGGCTATTAGGGTGAGCATAGCAGGGGGGCAGGACATGCTCATTATTAATATATATTCCAGAGGTCTCCCGGGTGGCCGAAGCCCCAGGTTGATTGGTGCTCTAGATACGCTACTAACGGGCTGGAATAAAGCCTCACTAATCATTATAGCAGGGGATATCAATTGTACGATTGAGCCATTGTATCTGCCGGAGGACAATTGGGGGTTTGAGGAAGACGCCACATGGATGATCCCCGAACTTTCCAACAAAATTCCAGTCAAAGCCACGGATGCAGCCCTGAACTGGACAGCTTTTTGTCTTACATGGGGACTTCGGGCAGTGAATGGACGCACCAAATCGGACATTGAAGCTAAACCCACTTTTGACAATGGTGCAAGGAAAAGTCGGATAGATTACATCTTTATAAAAATGGAATATTGGAGTATAGTTGATGACATGGAAATTAAAGTACGTCCAGAAAGTGACCATAATCCCTTGTCCTTGAAATTTAAAATGTCCGGTCAGATAGGCCTAGGAGAACCTGTTCAAAGGGGGCCTGGGGTTGTAACCTTGGCAAATGATCGGAGGAGAGTGAAGTGGTCACTAATTTCTAACGATGCAATGATACAGGCCGACATTGAAAATGTTGTTACTAACACCATAAAGAATATGAGGTCCGTTGCAGCTGAGCGGGGTCAGGGTGAATTAAATACGATGATGCGCCTACATGATGAATGTTTTTCTAAACTTAAAATGATTTTATCAAAGCCATGTAAGTTAAACAGCGGTCACTCGAATCCCCAAAGAGCAAAATGGTACAATAGAGAATGTAGAGAGGCCCATAGACATCTCATTGAGCAAGTTAAATCCAGAGATTCTGGTGCAGTTAAAGAGGCCAGGAAAAGGTATAAAAGGGTGCAATGGGTGGCAAAAAAGGATTGGGAAGATGAGTTCTGGTCAGATCTACTAGATGCCAGTAAATCAAATGACCAGACTAAATTCTGGGATATAGTTAAATGTGGAAAGGATGGTGAGTTTCGCACTCCGTCCAACCATGTATCCCCGGAAGACTGGACTAAATATTATTCTACCCAATTTTGCCCAGTAGCCGTAGACCCCTTACCCAGACCTTCTATGCTGACGGTAATAATCCCAAGTACTACGACCCTGTCTTTTACCGAAGCTGAAGTGGAGTATGCGCTAGGGTTAACAAAGAGGGGGAAGGCACCTGGGTTGGACCAAATCCCGGTAGACCTTTTCAAAGTAAACACCGGCCTTTGGGTACCCTATCTAACTAATATAGCCAATACCATAGCAGGAGGTGCTAGCATCCCCAATACCTGGAAAGGGGCGGAGATCATCCCCATACATAAAAAGGGTGATAGATCAAACCCTGGGAATTACCGCCCAATCAGTTTGATTGACTGTTTTCAAAAAGTGTTTGCTCGAATGATTCTGGTGAGGGTTCTGGGGTGGATGGAGCTTGAAGGAATATTGTCCCCATTACAGGCGGGCTTCAGATCTGGTATAAGTACCATTGACCAGGTCCTGAGGTTTTGTATGATCTTTTGGAAGACTGTCACACTTGGCGGTGGTACCCTTTTTGCCGCTTTTATCGACCTGAAATCGGCTTTTGATTTGGTGCCGAGGGAAAAATTATGGCGGGTATTAAGGGACCTAGGAATGCCGGGGGAACTAGTGGAAATTATTACTAGACTACACGAAGATAATTTCGCTAGGGTTAGATGGGGGACACAAGGGCAAGTTACGGACCCATTTCGAGTATCACGAGGAGTCCGCCAGGGGTGCGTTCTCGCACCCACCCTATTCTTACTCTTCATAGATCAGGTAGTGAAATTCTTCGGGACTTTCAATACAGATGCACCGTCCTTGGCGGGGACTAAATTCCCAATGTTGATCTTCGCGGACGACACCCTCCTCTTATCGAGGACGAGGGGGGGCCTGCAGAGAGCTCTAAACCACTTTGAGGAATTCTGTCACCAAAATGACCTCCAAATAAATGTAGGGAAAACTAAATTCATGGTTTTCTCTAGGAAAAAACCAATACGTAGTAGTGTCCAACTTAACGGGGTTAACCTGGATCAGGTTGACACAATGACGTATCTGGGGGTCACCCTGGACTACCGTTTGTCTTGGAAGCCACAAATAGAGACCCAGCAGCTGAAATTGGCCCAACTGACCGGTTGCCTCCTGCGAGAGCAAAAGAAATCTATTACCAAAAGGGTCGCCCCCGCATTACAAATTTATGATGTTAAAATTAATGCTGCAACACTCTATGGGGCTGAGTTATGGGGTTTTATGGATCTCTCGAGCTTGTATAAAACCCAGTGTAGGTTTCTTCGCAACTTAGTGGGGCTCCCCCAATCAACCCCACTGACCCCTCTTTGTCATGACATGGGTTGCCTGCCGATATCGGACATGGCAAGGTTTAGAGTAGTGTCCACCTGGAGGCGTTTGTGGACTACGGAGGAGTTGGCACTCTTTGCGAGGGAGCTAACTGAGGTGAAGGCAATTGGGCGCTCAGAGCGAATACCCTGGCTTCAATCGGTGAAAAAGAGCCTTTGTGATATGGGTCTTAGTCACCTATGGGTCTCGCCAAGTACTCACAATTTCCCCTCAAAAAAGGAATTTAAGAGTTTATTTTGGGCCTCAACACGCCACTCGTTGGCACGTGCATCAAGCTTTGATGATTTAACGGGGCGTTTCTTAAGATTCAAATTGGATCCGGTACGTGAGACATATTGGGATCTTATCTCCAGACCATTGGACAGAAAATTGTTCCACCAATTTCGGGTGGGTTCTTTACCTCTTAATTCCTTTACTTCATCCTGGTGCAATAATACTAACAATTGTTGTATTTGTTGCCCCGGGTGTAAAGAAACAGAGGGTCATTTCTTATTCGCCTGCCCCCAATATAGAGAACCCCGTCTAAAATGGCTAAAACCCATTTTTAAACGTACGAAATGCAAAAAATCCTCGGATGCAATATGGGCCCTAAAAACAAATACATCTGATTTCACTGTGATATGTTTGGCCAAATACTTAGGATGGGCATGGGTAATCAGGGCAAGAACGAATTCATCCGCCACATGATTAAATAATAGTGTGCAAATTGTTTAATACCTTCCAATAATTGTCAAATATATTTTTTAAGAATTGATAAAATTAATTTTTAAGAATTGTCAAAATGTAATGTCTTGTGTATTTCTAACAAGGTTTAATAACTTTTTAAAAAATTATGGTTTTTAAATAGAGTCTAGATTGTTGATGTTATATAGAAGCAACTACTTTATAATATTCTCTCTTTTATGTAGGGATGATGAAATTGTTTTAAATGACTGTTGAAAATCTGTCTTTTATGATTTTAATATCGAAATAAAGACATTAAAACCTGAGAGAGAGAGCGAGAGTGTGTGTGTGAGAGAGAGAGTGTGTGTGTGTGTGAGAGAGAGAGAGTGTGTGTGTGTGAGAGAGAGAGTGTGTGTGTGAGAGAGAGAGAGTGTGTGTGTGTGAGAGAGTGAGTGTGTGTGTGAGAGAGGGAGTGTGTGTGTGAGAAAGTGTGAGAGAGAGTGTGAGAGAGAGTGTGAGAGAAAGTGTGAGAGAGAGAGAGTGTGAGAGAGTGAGAGAGAGTGTGAGAGAGAGAGTGTGAGAGAGTGTGAGCGAGAGAGTGTGAGAGAGTGTAAGAGAGTGTGAGAGAGTGTGAGAGAGTAAGAGTGTGTGAGAGAGTGACAGTGTGAGAGAGAGAGTGAGTGTGAGAGAGAGAGTGAGTATGAGAGAGTGTGAGAGAGAGAGTGTGAGAGAGAGAGAGTGTGAGAGAGAGAGTGTGAGTGAGAGAGTGTGAGAGAGAGAGTGTGAGTTAGTGAGGTAGCGAGAGAGAGTGAGGTAGTGAGGTAGCGAGAGAGAGTGAGGTAGTGAGGTAGTGAGAGAGAGTGAGGTAGTGAGAGAGAGTGAGGTAGTGAGAGAGAGAGAGAGAGAGAGAGAGAGAGAGAGAGAGAGAGAGTGAGTGAGAGTGAGGTAGTGAGGTAGTGAGAGAGAGAGAGTGAGGGAGTGAGTTAGTGAGAGAGAGAGAGAGTGAGGGAGTGAGGGAGAGTGAGGTTGTAAGGTAGTGAGGGAGAGTGAGGTTGTGAGGTAGTGAGGGAGAGTGGGGTTGTGATGTAGTGAGGGAGAGTGAGGTTGTGAGGTAGTGAGGGAGAGTGAGGTTGTGAGGTAGTGAGGGAGAGAAAGAGAGTGAGGTAGTGAGAGAGAGAGAGAGAGTGAAGTAGTGAGAGTGAGGTAGATGGCAGGCATGTTTAAATAAAGTTACTGGGGTCTGACCTTAACAAAGGAGGCGAATGTATTCTCTTGGAACACAGAAAATGTTAAATATATACTTTTATAAACGTTTTAAATTGTGATTTTAAGTGAAAAAATAGATTGAGCTGAGAGAGTACCGTCTGTTCCTCAGGCTGACTCGTCGTTCTTTTGAAAGTTGAATAAGCTGCTTTTGAAGGACAGGCAGTGCTGGGAGAAGGGCTGATTCTGCGGAGCGCGTGACGTGGCTGGTGGGAAATGTCATGCCTCTCGAAGTACAAGCTCTGGCATTGCGCAGAGGGGGGCGGGGGAGAGCATTCCTTTGAAGTCTGAAGCTCTCGGCATTGCTGTGGCGGGTCTGATGCGATGATGCGAGGCGGCTCGGGGAGCAAATGGCAAGCGCGTGCACGGGCACATGCACTGTGCGTAATCCGCCTGCCAAAGCCCTCTTGGTAAGCTTCCCTGTTCTACCTCTATATGTCTCGACATCTGCAATGCGCAAGCGCATTGCCAGACGTCGAGACCTAAAAAGAACAAGTCTTCAGGGCTCAATGCTGTTTGGAAGGCGGGAGGGGAAGTAGGAGAGGGGGGAGTGATAGGGATGAAAGCGCTAACGGCCGCATGCTGGCAAATGGTGACCTTTCAGCGCATTGCTTTGAAGTCTTATGGCGGGGGCGGGGGAGCAGCTTGGGAGGCATTGCATTGAAGTCTGGTACTGCGAGGCTGATGGGTTTGACGTGGATGCGCGTCTCACACAAGTGCATCACATGAACTGCACGTAATCCGCGCTTGTTCAAGAGATTGTTTCGTCTGCTATACACTCGGCTATTAATCCCTGCGGGATATAATAGCCGAGACCTAAAAAGAGCGCATGGACTTCATAACAGACAGCGGTTAATGAGACATTGGTAGGGATATATATATGCATTGGTTTATTGGTGGGATCTGGGGTCAAACAGGTTGTAGAAAACATTATTGGGAGCTGAATTCTTATGAAGCAACACCATTTTAAATATCTCATTTACTAAAATGCTAATCGCTTAAATAAGTGTGTGTCTTTCGCCGTAAACATCTCAGCACTTATGTCTTCAGTTCTTGCAGATCCCTCACATTGACTGCACACTTGCAGCTCGGCATTCACCCACTAGTGCATGGAGTTTGCAGCTGACGATGAACACCGTGACACAGTTCAACCAACTGTTTAAAACTATTCAAAAAGCAGAAGACAAGGATGTCGATTTTGGAACCGGGGAGCCAGGTTCCAAAGTATTAAACAAAGCAAACCTTCAGACTGGCAGTGTGAAGCGCTGGTTCTCTGTCGCAAGAGCACTGCGCTTGTTCAAGTTACACCACAAGATGTCGTCACACCTACAGGGCCATCTTAACAGCATTATAGGCCCCCGGGTAAAGCTGTGCTCTGGGCCCTTCCTACACAACCACCTCCCATGACCTGTTCCCCCCCCCCCCTGAACACTCTGGATCAGAGCCAGCAGCTGAAAAATGAAACAATATTCAAATATCGTTTTGTCTTTCAGCTGCTGGCTCTGAGCCTGTGGTCTGTGCATAGATTAGCATGGGGCCCCTATACTCGTGGGGCCACGGGGCAACTGCCCAGCCTGCCCATGCGTCAAGACGGCACTGCACACCTACCTCCACCAAGCCCTCAGTGGCTTTCCGGTGTTAATGTGCGTTTCACTGGCCTATATTTAAGCACCTCTTGCAAATCTCAGGGGAGACAAGACAGAGATTCCTGTGGGGTTCCCCTCTCTTTGCCTCATGACATTGTCAAGAAATACAAACGCGTCTTTTGCAATCTGTTCCCTAATCTGTTCCTGGCCCCTTGATATGCCTCCTACAAAAATTGTTGTCCAGAGATTTTCATTTTTTATTTGTGAATTTAAAGATGTAGAAAAATAGCTTGTGGTGTGTTGAAAATGAGTTCTGACTGTCAGACATTTCATCATCTTCAGTACAGAGAGATCAGTCCTGCTAAGTGACCTTCCACCAACACCATATTCTGTGCATGGACACATTATACTGTTTTATTTGATCAGAAGATGTGTAAATGTTTTGTATCATGCATAGGTAGAGAAATATCTGTGTGAATTTTGTTGGGAAGATATTTATGGGGTGCTAAAACCTATTAAATGTCTAATGCCTTTAACCACAGAACTTACACTTACATGTTCTTGCAAAACCTGAGCTACAAAAAGATGTCCCTGTCGATATGTTCTTCTCAAATGTTAAATATTCTGTAAATGTACCACGAGTAAGTGCCAAAAGTAATAAATAAAGTCAACTATGAGAATGTGTCTAAAACTGTAGTGATAAACATTATTTTTTCCATATTCAGATCATAAACACTCTTTGGTGTATAAATAAAAGGATCAAAAACCACTATTATTTGTTTAATTTCTATATATGTCTTTCTCTATTATAGCCGCCATTTTGGGAAATGGTGGAAGGGTTTCTCTGAGGAGTTATTTTCTGTCTCTTTAAGACTACTTGACCCCCAAAACCTATGTTTTGACACCAAAATTAAGGATATAGTTCTCATGGTTCCTGAAATATTACATCACCCCTGCAACAAATCTGCCATTTTTAAAAATGTCGTCCAAAACAATTTGGCCTGGATCAGAAATGTCTACCTAATCTAAATTACTTTTCTTATGATCCAAAAAGACAAATCAAGAACGAAAATCTCTTGCCAACAATTCTTTTAGGGAGGAAAATCAGGGGGCTGGGATTAAAGAGGTTATAACAAAACATGGCAGTGCTTTCAAACTCCCAGCTCTTCCCAGAGTAGTTCCCAGATTAACTAGGCATGAATTACCTGTTTTTACTTGTTTCTCAACACTTAGGCCCGCATTAGGATGTTGGTCCAAAAGCTTTCCGACCAACAACCTTGGTTTGAATTCTGACTGCCATATTAGGATAATGGCATTCGGAATTCAAACCGGTTGGTCATTCATGAAGCCCGTCGGCTAGTCGGATACCCACCATAATCTCGTGCAGACAGCATTTCCGCAATCTGGATCATGATGTCGGTTTCCGACAGGCTTTCCATGTCGGGCTTTCGGACATGGAAAGCAACTTTGGGGGCCCCTAACAGTGCCCCTTTCTCACTGCGGCCCCCCGGTTGGGTCCCCCTGTAAATCCTTGCACCATGTGGCAGGCACCTTGAGGTGTCTGCCAAATGGTGCAGGGATTTACACAAATTCTCATTTCTCTTTGGGAGCTTGCGCTGCAGGCGATTTCTGCTCACCGCACAAGTTCTAATAGAGAAATAGGAGTTTGCGACTGCACTATGTGCAGTCGCATTGTAATACGATGTTCGGAACCTCCGACCTATGGTCGATCAGTTGCCACTCCACAACTGTGTCGGCTTGACTGGAGTTCGCCCAACATCGTAATGAGGGCCTAAATGTTGCTTGTTTTTAAACACTAAGAAAATAAGCACTTAAAGAACTTGAGACACAGGCAAACAGAGCAGTTTGCCAAAGACCACCTAATTTGTTCAAGGAAAAATAAGAACTAGATCTCATATCATGCAGTCACGATCATCAATTTAGCTACTAGACCTGACTAATTCATAAGAAAGCCAACTACCAAAAGCTTACATAAAAATTCTCTAGCACAGTAGAGCCCCAACACCGTGGCTCAGACTTACACTTTGTGCCGGGTTTCCGTTACTTTTCTGATGCAGAAATGACCCAAAGTGCTATGTTGGGATTTACTCTTCAACCCAAATCAGGATTCATGCTGGATAGTTTCCAAAGGAATGCAAAGTTGTTCTCAGCACCGCTTTGCATTACTTTGCATCAAAGGCATTTGCACCGTAATCCAAATCCTCCTCGGGGATGGTGCAACAAAGGGAAATGTTTTAATTTCTCCTCCAGTATACTACTTTGCATGCATGCAGAATAGCACAGCACACATACAAAGCAGGAACAGTGTTAAAGAATAGTTTTATTGTACTGGAAGATTGCCTTACAGTACAACAACGATTCTTTACAGAACACACACATCTTGCACTTGCTGCAAGGGTGTGTGCAATGGCACATGGCAGCCAAATTGTGCCAGAGCAAGGAGAGAAGAAAACAGTGCTACATCTTAGTAGATGTGGCACTCTTCTGCTCTCTCCCCTTCAATCAATGCAGCGCAACAACTTTAGTTTGTTCATGAACAACATAAGATGTGCCAACAGTTATGGATCACAGACTGTATCAATTGGACTTGGCCTACCTGCAGGGTCATCCCCAGACATTTTGCTTCCTCCTTCTATTTCAGCTGAATTTGATTTTGTTGACCTTAGGATCTGTGCTCTTTTCCACTGCTAACCAGTGGAAAACTGCTTGTGCTCTCTCCTTAACACATGTTAGGTTGGCTTATACCCAACTGGCATATTTAATTTACTTGTAAGTCCCTCATAAAGTAGTACTACCTGCACCCAGGGCCTGTAAATTAAATTCTACTAGTGAGCCTGCAGCACTGATTATACTACCCACTTAAGTAGCACTTTAAACATGTCTCACGTCTTTTTGTGTCCTTAGATCAGGTAATCAGTAGATCAGTCATCTGACTCTTGGGGAATAGATCCTATCCCTGCGGGCCTTCAAAGGTCAGGAAACAAGGGCTGTCTTTCTTTTAGTAGGGGTCTTTGATTTTGTTCTTTTTTGTCCTCATATCACCAGTATTGCAAAGCCTTGCCTTATAATACGACCTGTACCGCCATCAGGCCACTTACAATTTCACATCTAGCTCTGCCATTCCAGTCCTTCCTGTTTCTTGGCTACTGGTTTCATGCAGGTGTAATCATTGGACATCAGCTTAGGTCCTTATTGTTCCATTCCAGCTCAAATAGTCTTCCCAAATCACACTGCAAGAACCCCCTCTGAATGTCCATTTTACATATAGTGCTAAGCGCCTGAAGCCAATTACAGCCCTGGGGAGGGAGTGGATCTAACCATCTTTTACAAATCTCTCACCTAGCTATAAGCATTATACAGAAGAGACGATCTCTCCTGTTTGCAGAGAGGGACTGTCTGGGAACATTATCCAATCCCATCAATTCCAGTGTTAGGCTTACTGTTACATTTGACTGAAAGATGTTATTAACAGCATTCTCATCGGCATTCCAATTATCGGGAAACAGCCATTACAACGCAACTTTTACAACGCACTACCATTACAACTAAACTTTTACAAAGCAAGATCCATTACAACGCATGTTATTACAACACATGCCATTACAACGCAGATGCTATTACAACACATGCCATTACAACGCAGGTGCTATTACAACGCATGCCATTACAACGTAAGTATGGGTAAGTATTTAATTTGATTAATATTAATCTAATCTCAATTTAATTTAATTATATTTTAATAAATTAATTATATTAAATTTACTTTAAATTTAATGTAATACATTTTAATTTAGTTTATTTAATTTTAACCCCTACACCATCCAACACTTACCCTACTATTACACCCTCTGGAGTTAGAATAGTAATTTTAACCCCTACACTATCCAACACTCACCCTATTATTACAACCCCCTGGAGTTAGAATAGTAATTTTAACCCCTACACTATCCAACACTTACCCTACTATTACATTACCATTAATTTAAATAAAAAAATACTTACCCATACTTACGTTGTAATGGCATGCGTTGTAATAGCACCTGCGTTGTAATGGCATGCATTGTAAATGCATGCATTGTAATGAATTTTGCATTGTGCAAGTTGCGTTGTAATGGTATGCGTTGTGAATGTATGCGTCGTAACGTCATACATTCCAATAATCCTGTAATTTGGGGCACTCAAAAACATGTGCAGATCATCGGTGCTTAGCAAACCACATCTTCAACACCTTGGGGTTGGTGCTGATACAAACTTGGCAAGTTTTTGGGGAGACCAATACAGCCTGTTTATTGTGAAGAAATAAACCACCTTATAAAGAATCTTTAAGGAACGATGCCAGATTGATTGAGGATCTATCATCTGAAGGACATGATCTCATAGGGAGCTTTTAGCTTCTTATCCTCAGTTTCCAACAAAGTCCAATACCAGACTGCTATTTCCTTTTTTCTGGGAGCCTCATTCTGTAATTTAGATTTAAAATCCCACACCCCACCAATCTCTTGCCCATTGGTCATTACCCAGGATGATAGCTGGAGATACTTTAATCTTGAGAGTGAATAGCCTGTTTTTACCACCAGCACTTCCCAGAGCACCATACCCTGCACCGTCAAAAGTTCCCCCCACACTTCCCACCATCCTCAGTGGAAGACTTAACCGATCTTGAAGACACTCAGGTATACCTGGTGAGTACCAGATTAGGGAGAAGTCCGAGAAGTAGCCCATTTCAAGAATCTTCCTTGCTTCAGCCAAAGAATAAATGTTCTCGCCCCAAAGCTGTAAATAAAACCTTTAGAATCCCATTCCTTCAACATTTCTTCCAAACTTCCACCCCATGCCAAAGATCTTGGTTTACCAAGAAGGATTCTACAGTTCTTAAACTGAAATGCCATACAGTATAACCTCAAGTCTGGGAGGGCCAGGCCGCCCTTCCCCAGCTTACGCCTCAATTTCTTCCAGGCAAGCCTGACTCCCTTAGACGCCCAAACGAAACTCACTAATTTCCCCTGTATCTTATTGATCATTAATTTGGGACTCTCCCGAGGGATACAATTCAAAAGATATGACAATTTAGGAAGTACAACCATTTTGATTATGTTCACTCTCCCATATATAGTCAAAGGTAAATTCTTCCACCTCCCAAGTATTGTATCCACCTCCTTTGCTATCCTTTCCAAATTAAACTGAGGAATTCTAACCAATGGTTTAATGATGCTAATTCCAAGGTATCTAAGCTCATTTTGTATACTTCCCTTATTCCAACACATTATTCTGGTCTTTAAGTTAATAACCAGTTATCCAGATAATGCCCCGAAATCTTTCACTAATGTTTCTACCCTGGGAATGGTTAAAATACGTGCCTGTGATGAAAGGGATGACTTGATCGTCCTGTCTCAATTTCAGGGCAATCAGTTCGATGTAGATGTCAAATAATAATGGTGATACAGGGCAGCCCTGCCGTGTACCTCTAGTTATTAGGAAACTACTTGTAAGGGAACCATTAATGAGAATTCTAGCTATTGATTGTTCATATAAAACCTTCAACGTTGTTATAAAGTAAGGTCCAAACCCCATAGCCGCGAAAACTTCCCATAGATAGGCCCAATAAACAATCAAAAGCCTTGGCGGCATCTAGAGTTACTATCGCCAAAGGGATCGAACGCGTTGTGGCCAGACCCATACAACCAATTACTTGCTGGGTGAGTTCATGGATCTGCCTCCCTGGAATAAACTCTTTCTGGTCAAGATGAATAAGCTGAGGAGCCAGTTTAGCCAATCTTCCCTGCAAAAATGCTGACAAAGATCTTATAGTCTGCATCAAGCAGGGATATCGGGCGATAAGATTCTGCCTTCCCTGTGTCCTTAGATGGTTTAAGAATCTGGACCATAGTGGCCTCTTTCCATGATTCCAGAACCCGTGCCTTGCCTGAATATACCAAATTAAACAATTTCTCCCAAACTTTAGGTGTCTTTGAAACATTTTCTTCCAGTAGAGATGTCTTCTTTAGGTGTAGATTTCTGAGGTCAATGAATATTCTGAGGTGGTAGTGTAATAAGCTATCAGAATTTTCCTATGCAGCAGCAAGTGACATTCTATCACCCATCCCTATTTCATTACAGTCCCTCACCTCCTTTTACTAACTTATTTTCTGCTGTGCTGTAAAATTACCCAGAAGCCTTTGTTTATGTGGGTAGATCCCTTCTGCCACCAGTTAGTACTGTCTTCAGCTCTTTACCACATCCCTATTTAGATGAGATTTTCTCACTCCTGGCAGGGCCTAAATTGGTTATTTTCCCTTTTGTGACTGACACCCAACTGTGTATAAGGTTCCTGGGAATTAATAGGAAGAGTCCTTCCTGGCATCTCCAAGTCAAAAGAGAAAGTCCTAAAGCGATCCTTTCTTCTGCCTTTTATTCATATTCCCTCCCAGATAGCCAATCAATGCTAAATGCTCTGATGTTAACACTGTATCCTATTTCTTGGCTCAGGTTACTGTCCTCTGAGCTTGAGTTATTAACTATCCCAACTAAGGATGTGTAGTCCAACTCTTGAAGGCTGGAAGGGCCTGGTGGCAAAACTGTTATTAGACCAGTTTGGAATCCGACAAACCAAAATGTATTTTTATACAGTTATCTTTCCTCTTAAGTTATCAAAACTCTGTTTCACCTTTAAATAAGATTTTGGAAATTAAGTAAGACATAACTTTGTAGCAATTGTCTAATATTTTAACAGGCAGAGATAGGAAATACATATTTTAATCCTCTCTAAGCCCTTTCAGGGAAAAGTCCAGCAAAGCCTATACAATAAAATAGTGTTTGGGTTTCTTTTATTATGAAAGTGCACCAACACCAATATGTGGTGTGCCCTATTGTTATATATAGCACCCTGCCCTGTGGACTTACAAGGTGCACTTTACGAAGTGGCTTATTAAAATATAAAAATAGGCATGTCCATCATTGAAAAGGCTTTTTCCTTGTCATGTGTCACTGCAGTGCATTTAAACTACAGTCCATTCAGAGCACAAGAGAGGCCTTCAGAGACATATTTCTGAGCTACATGTTGGTGTTGTAAATACACACTGTAGCCCCCATACAACATTTAACTGGTATGCAATAGGTCTGCTGCATCTACAGTACAGGACAGATATTTAGACCATTTAGGTGAAATCAATCTAACCGATGCCATTTGAGGACCAATGCACGACTGAATAGCAGTGTTACATTGCACAAATACCAACCAAAATGTGGATGGGACAAAAGCAAACAATCTGAGGTGTCTATCCCCTAAAGTCATATTTGCTACAATTAGCATTTCATAAATAATTTTACTTCTAGCAAAATACTACTGACCTCTGGCCATTCACCTTGAACATTCAGTCATTCAGCCTAATTAGCCTAATGCTTAAGAACAATATATCTGTATACCCATACACCAATGCCCAACCAGTACCAGTAATCTAATGTGAGAGTGTCTGTGCTCCTCTGACATTCAACTGAGCAACCCACCCTCCAGACCTAATCATCGCATAGAAATGAGAACTGCACCACATGTCTCTATATTGTGCCATCCAATAGTCTTCCTAATCGGAAGAAAGTGTTCTCAAAAGTAAAGACTATCCATCACTGTGTCAATCCAGATTAATTTTGCCTAAGGTTTTCATATATAAAACTGCTCCATTTTCCTTTTGCTAATTGATCTTAGTAAATAGGGATAGCACAAGTTGTATTTTTTTTCTTACGTGTTAATTGTAATCTACAGTCAGTCATGCAAGACAGACTATGCATGTGTGCTTAGCTTTAACCTTAGGATACCTCAAGTACTCTGACGACTCTTTCTCATGGGGCATTCTCCCACAGTTAGGAGGGTTATACTAGATCAGCCCTTCTTGCTAGCAGGTAAGCAAACCTATCCTCTATCTTGATCTGTTGACCAATAATGTAGCCGTAGAGTGTCTGGCTCTTCACGGAGGGCTGTTTCTCTGGGCAGAAAAATGCAAAAATAATTCACAACTTGGAATGTATGGTACAGAGTAGCAAATGGGTGGTGATATCAGCATTTGACAAGCATATACTGTCAGAAGCTGGGGTTCTGGAGGCACAAGCTTGTCACTGACATTGATTCACTAGGAGACAAGTGAAGCAGGATTGACATGATGCACCCTTTGATCCCTGATAGCTAAGCCCCTGCTCCTCTGATCACCCTTCAAAAGCGCATCTTCTATTGAGTGCTTGGTGGCTAGAGGAACGATGACCTTGAATGCAGCTCTGAGTGAATACTACAAATTGAAATTCATTTAAGCTTTCCCTCCATCACTTTGTTGTTTGTTGTTGTAGTGGCTAGTAGAACGACCCAGAGGCTCCTACATACCTCCATAGTACCACTGTATCAAGAGCACCGTAGACCACAGGTGTCAATAGTTGTGCCAGGAAGGGCACCATGCCACCTAGCTACCTCTAATGGATGTCATATAGCTTGTGATCCTTAAGATGAAGCATCAACGTAATTGGGGAAGAGGAATGTCTCTTCCCTGCAGTGCTTTCACATACAGTTTGAAGCCTGAAGACAACAGTCATTTCAGACATGCACAAAAGCACTGTTAGTTTCTCTGATCAATAGGGGGAGTGAGGGACCTGCTCCTATGAGATCATTCAAAACCAAGTTTTAGCACAAAACCAGGTCTATGGAGACTTTGGGCCTAGTTACACCACTCTTGATTAAATGCTGGGCACAAATTACATTTGATTATGTTTTGCAAACTGGGGCCAGTGGCAAAGCCAACAGGTCTGGTTTACATGTGCCAATTCATGTAAACTAGACATTGCCAAATGCTTTTTATATTGGTGTTGCATCCACACATAGGGCCTGATTCACAAAGGTGAGCTTACAGCTTTGTGTAAGAGTACAACCTTTCCTATTCAAAAATGTATGTTATGAGTAGTATCTTTATGATTGCAGAGTCAGTGCACTTGTGGCAGACACTCTGCACATATGCCAGTCCAATCTTTTTATGTGTCGAGTCTCCGTCAGGAGTGGGGAGACTCCATAGCCATACAATTACTAATCATAAAATAACCTTTGAATAGGAAAAAAAGACTTGAACTTACATAAAAGTGTACGTTTACTTTTGTGAATCATGCCAACACTGTTTATTGTAGTAATGTCTGTCACCTTGACTTTACCATTGCTGTTGTGAAGAAGTAGGATTGCTTTTTTAATAGAATGCATATAGGTGATAAGGGATTAAATTGTCAGACATTGTACTTTTCAGATGTAAAATAGTCCCTCATGGACTCCAATGGAAACACTTTCTGTAAGGTTGAATGATACCACAAATGGCCAGTAGCATGAGAGTAATGCTGCAATGGTTGGAGCCAAAGCCCAGTGTATTTTCTAAACAATTGCTAGCAACAGGTGGTGAGAAGCTAGACCTAAAACTAAGCATGGGCGTATTTTGCGGATTCGCAATCCGCGAATTTGCGGATTTGCGGATTTGCGGATTGCGAAAATCCGCAAAATCCGCGAATTCTTGCGGATTTGCGTATTTTTGTGGGGGGGGGTGTTCGCACGGGTTTCTGCAAGTTCGCGAGGGTTTTGTACAATTTCGCAAATTGCAAACTTACTTGTCGGGTCGCCAGTTTTGCGAACTTGTTGTTTCTACGTGCCCAGCCTGTTTGCAAGGCTTTCTTCATCACTGCCACCCTCTGTTACCACTGGCACTCTCTTTGGTCACCCATGCCACCCTCTGGCTCACCCATGTTACCCTCTGTGTCATCACAGCACCCTCTGGTTCACCAGTGTACATTATTGAGGCAAAGCAAAGCACTGCCATCCTGTCAACACTGGCACTCTGGTTCACCCATGCCACCCTCTGGCTGGCACACCCATGCCACCCTCGGTGTCATCACAGCACCCTCTGATTGACCAGTGAGTGTACATTATTGAGGCAAAGCAAAGCACACCTGCTAAGTGCTTTAAGTTTTGCAAACAACAACACCTGCCCTGCCCCAACTGACATTAATGAAGGCTGGCACCTGCTTGTCTGCTCCCTTTCCTTTTTGTTGCAATGTAAAAAAAAATTAACAGGATGCAATGGCATACTTGTAACTATTCTGTGACTGTCAGAGCAGGGTCACACAATAGTTGCAAGTAGGCAACCGGATTCTGGAGGGCCCCTTCAGGAAGCACTACAGGGAAATGGTTACAAATGATGAGCTCGAGCTTTTGCACCTGCTTGTTGGTTTTGCTTTTGCAAAACTCGTTTTTCGGTAATTTCGCCCTATTCGCGAGGCGCGGCGTCGTGCGAAATTGACCGTGGAAGCCGCGAACTCGTGCGAGTTACCACAAGGTTGACTATGGGCGCCGCCATTTTGTTTGCGTGACGTATTTCCGTTTCCGCCCGCTATGTGTAATCTCGCGCGATGAGCGCCTTGCGAATACAAGTTCGCACGAGTTCGCGAGAGAAATCGCGTGCAAACTTACTTACACGCACGTGTTCGGGCGGCCATCTTGTTTTTCATTCATTCCTATGTGTCTGGGCATGGTGTTTCTATCCTCTGTATATCTCTGCCATCCTTTGCTTGTTTTATTTTTTTTTTGATCTATTAAACTTTTTTTCTATCCCTCTTGTTTTCTAGGTCTATATTTTTGTGTTTTAGTCTACTTTTGTTTACTTTTCATCTACTTTTTTAAACTTTTATTTCCTTCTTTTCTACTCTTATTCTTTTTCATTTTATCTCCTTACCTGCCCAGAACATGGTGAAGACAGCAGTCAAGCTGCCCAAGACGGCCGCCGCAGCCCGTGCCCGGCTCCCGTGTGGCCGCTTGAGGGCGGAAATGGTGGTGCCCCGGGAGATCTTCAGTCCTGAGGAGGTGGGCTCACTTGTTTATTATGTGCAGCGCCGTCTCCCCAGGACCATCGCGGCAGGCGGCAGGATCGCTGCCGGTTACACCAACAGCCAGGAGCGACGGAAGCGGTGGGGGCAGGTGTGCCGGGCCCTTTTTAACATCACGGGGGTCCAGCGCACCTATAATCAGGTGACCCACCGCTGGACCGACATCCTGGACCGGGAGCACGACCTGCTCGACCTGCTGGGAGTGGAGGTCCCCGGGCTTGGTGAGTAGTAGTAGCAATTTTTTCATCACTCGTCACTACTCTGTTTTTTCTCCTGCTCTGTGTGTTATATAATATTGCAAATGTTTGCTTTAACTTTTTTACAAAGAGCAATAATGCTGCTGATTACATTGATAGGAGAGGTAAATTAATATTTCAAAATCTTCTGTGCATTTCAGGTGCACTGCTCTCCTTCTCTGTGGCGGTGCCACTGCTTATTTGTTTTCTATTATGTGTTCATTTATTTGGGCTGAGTAATGTATGAGTGTACTTTACAGAACTGCGTAATGCTAGACACAAAGGGGCAGATTTACAAGCCCCTTGCGCCACGTTTACGCTGCCTTACCTGACGCACAGCGACGTAAACGTGGCGCATCCCTGCGTTTCATGTACGACGTGATGCATCTAGGGAGATGCGCCACGTTAAGACCTGGGCCTGCGCCACAATGGGAGCGTTCCCACGCAGGGGGAGGGGGGCGGGTGGCGGTCAGGCAGATGTGTGCCTCGCAAAAGTGCCTGCGTGAAATCTACAAGATTTAACGCAGGCACTTCCGCGACGCTGCTACGTCAATTCTTTATGCCTGCTTGCTTGAAGCAGGCGTAAGGACTGATGCGGTATCTTGAGTATTGGGCAGCCCTGAGCATTGCTAGAGTTGCATCGCGCCTGCGATGCGACTGTAGAGATGCACCCCTCTTTCGTCACGAGATGCGTCACGCATCTGCCTACCCTTGCGCCAGGGTTTGCCGCATTGTAATTGCGGCGCATCTGCCGTGACGCAAGGTTAGTTTTGCGTTACGCATTTGTTCTGGTGCACATCTGGAGGTGTCCAGCACAGAACTCGTAAGTATGCCCCTAAGTGTCAGATTAGCAATTACCTGCGCATCCCTGCAAAGTGTGAGGCACGCCAGCACCACCCATGGTGCGCCGTATTTTCAATGCGGCACGCCATGGTGCCAAAACGTCACCGAAGCGTTACGCATCGGTGCCGTAAAGGCGGCTCATTGATGGAGTTGCGTTGCAACGATGGCGCAGCTCCAGCAATGCTGCGTCAAGCCGTAAGTCTGTTTCATGCAGGCGCAGGGTTTCAGTGATGGATCATTGTCCTAAATGACTGATTGAAATTTTATCTATTCCCCATAGCCACTTTTAGCATGCGTTCCTGCGCAGGAACGCCCTCCCTTGCGCTGGAACGCTCCCTTATGGCGCAGGGCTTTAGAATGGGATGCATCTCCCATATGCGTCACGTTGTTAATATACGCCACACCATGGCGCCTCTCTTGTTGTGGCGCTGCGTCACAAAAGTGACGCAAGAACGGAGCAAAAGAGCTGCAAGGGGCTTGTAAATCTGCCCCTAGAGTAGAGGATCAGGTGCAGTCCTTCCTTTGTAGCCCTCTTTTTGGCTGAAATAGTTGGTTCTTGTTCTTTCTAAATGTTTGATTTGGTTGACAAGGACATCGACACGCAGCAATCATCAATTTTTTCTGTTCTTTCTTTCATGTTGTACGTCAGGTCCGCCCAGGGGCAAGCGGACAGAAACAGTGGATGCAGTGGTTCCAAAGGAGGAGGATGCAGGCCAGGGCCGCGAGTGCTCCTTTGCTGGCCCCAGTAAGTTTTCATTTAAATATAGAGGACCTATTGTTGTCCAAGCGTTCCTAATTTAATTTTTTCGAAACAGTGTTTAGATAGGAGCAAAATCAATAATACTACTGTTGCAGGGACAAATCTCCACAAACCAAACTATGGACACGAAAGACCAGAGTCATAATATTTCAGAGTGGTGTGTTTGGCACACTGTATAAACCTGGTAGTGTCAGCGGCACGGACTCCTCCTTGCAAAAATTACAAAACCTTTCGCTCAGTCACTCTAGTCTGCAGGACCAAAAAACCACAGAGTCTATTCAAGTTTAAAAGCTTCATTAAAAGTAAAAGTAAACACATATATTAAAATAAACAGTTAGCTGGAAAAGGAAAAGTGCTTGCTGCTGAGTTGATGAGTAATGGAAGTTGGAACACATTTCTTGTGGTCGAGCCGAGCTTTCACCTGGTTTAGTTGATGTTGCTCTTGTCCGTAGAAGTCCAGCGTCTGCCTGTTCAGAGAAAAATGGTGTGTGTTAAAATTAAGCAAGCATTCATCAATTGTGACAAAGAAAAGCAGCAAGACAACAGCCTTCCCTGGAAGGAGGGACATTTTTACTTTAGACTAGAGTAGATAGTCAATTAATTTTTCTGTTGTTTTCAAATTTCTTCCTTCCTAAACCAAATACTAGTGAGTGGTGTAATCTAACAGTCTTAAATATATTTTTTAGGTGGAACATCTGGTGGCGGGGCCAGCTCGGACGTGATCGTGATCGACTCCGAGTCTGAGGACTACTCTGTGGAGGATGCGGCGCCAGAGGACAATCAGACTGTGAGGAAGCAGGCAGTGGTGGTGGCGAGTACAGGTAAGCTGGATCATGGTACTATGTGACTCTTAGATAGCATATGATGTGTATCCAGTGCTGGCCCAGTGACAAATTACAATATGGTAATTACAGCAGGCTGGGACCGACAGACAGATAGAGGCAGAGAGAGAAGAAGACAGAAGGAGAGAGAGAGAGAGGGAGGGAGCCAGAGGGAGGGTGAGGGAGGGAGACAGAGAGAGAGAGACAGCGAGGTAGAGGGAGACACAGGGAGACAGAAAGAGGGAGACAGAGAGAGAGAGAGAGAGGGAGGGAAACAGACCTATCGCCTGGGCCTGGTGCAGATGATACGGTTGCTGGTGTGGTTAACAGCTCAGAGGAAAAGTCACTCACTTCTGCCAGATCTCTTTCATATGAAAGAGCACCAAACCATAAGCGCCCCACCTTGCCCCTCCATGCAGACGCCCATGATACTGGCCTGAATAGATTTGTACTGCGCTGGCTAGTTGCTAGTTGTACTGTGACACAACTTCCTGCTGAATCATTTTGTGTTAATCATATTTTTAAAGAGCATTCGTTACAGATTATGTCTTTCTTTCTTCTATAGTTGGTAATACTAAAACTGCAAAACCGAGCAGGAGTATGCTGGCTGTACTGGCCCGGCAACGGAGGCTGGATGCCACTGTTGCGCAATATCGCCGGCTGGTGGAAATGGAGGGGGACGACACGCACTCAAGTGCATCAAATGTTACATCTACTGCATCCTCCTCCGTGACCCCACGTTCTGCCGGTAAGCGCAGTGCTCCAGCCAACCAGAGCCGTGCTGGAAGACGCCACCGCCGAGCAGCAAAGGCTGCACCTCCTCACAGTACTGTAAAGGCGCGCTTGCGCCGTGCACTCCGCAGAGTGTCCAACCTGGAGGCGGAGTGGGAGGAGTACAAAAAGGTGATGGAGGGCCTCCGCTTAGATCACGCCATGCTCCGGGAGGAGTACGATGCCCTGGCCCTAAGGCATGATGCCCTGGAGGCCAAAGTGAACAACCTGCATCCGTAGAGTGTCCCTTGCCCCTTTTTTTAGACTTTTGGGGGGTGGGAATTGGGAGTTGGGTTTTTTGGGGACTTTTGATGGACTATTTATTTGTTGGGGTTAGGGAGGGTCTTGCGGGAGATTATTTTGTTAGGGATATAAATATACTTTTTCAAACTTTATCTGAGCATACCTGTTTTTTACTACTTTTGAGCCTGGTGGGTGGTGGTTTTGCAGTAAGTTCGTTTTACTGAACACTGTCATCGTGTTGGTTCACGTGTAATAGGCCAAATGTTTTCCAAAGTAAATGCCTGTCACAGAGTTTGTTAATTCAAGAGCCCTAGGACTTTACTGCTAGTACCACTGTCACTCTCTCGCCTCTCCGAATACTCCATTATACTACCTCCCATCCAAACGCTTATCTTACCTGTAATTTGTGTTTGAGGGCTGGCTCCACCTGGAATTCACAGTGGGGGACTCGTCAACGTTAAGTAAGTTTCTTCATTGTGCAGAATCCAGGCATCAGCATTATGGGTAATGGATAGGGTGAGTCTGGAGGAGGAGGACTCAGGATAGACGACCAGGACTGAGTTCTTGTCAACTAACTGTTGTGAACCCGAGGAATGCTGCGGCATCAAAATCAAGACAGTTCTGTTGATGGGCTTGTTGTTTTATTGGTTGATTACAGTTTTGTTGGGAATGTGATGAAGCACTTGCTAAAGAAAGACAGACACACAGGAATAAAAGTGAATAAGGAGGACTAATTACAATTAATGAATGATTGAGTCATTTTCAGAACTCACTGTCAGGGAAGCAGAACTCGTCCTCATACTCTGCTAAATCATCAGTCGGGGTTACTTCTGGTAACTGAGGAGAACTTTCCTCAGGTAGGGCGGTGTCCTCTTCTTCCTGCGTGCATTCTCGTACTCTGTAATCTGGTGGTATGAAGTGCTGGTTCATCTTTATCAAGGTGAGCCGCTCCACATTTGCGGGCAAGAGGCGGGACCTTTTGGAAGTCACAATGCCACCAGCAGAACTAAAAACACGTTCTGAGGACACGCTTGCGAGTGGGCAAGACAAGTAATTGATAGCCAGGTTGGTGAGCTCTCGCCATATTTTTCTTTTCCCATGCCAATACGCCAATGGGTCCTCAGTAATATTGACCTCTGTTGAGTCATCCAGATAGGCCTGCACCATTGAAAGAATGTCCTCCCGGATTCCTGTACTTTGCACTTCTGTGTCCTTTCTAGGACCAGGAAACCCTAGCTGAGTTAGCCAACTCGCTTCAGACATATCGCCTGCGCCTGGTGCAGATGATACGGTTGCTGGTGTGGTTAACGGCTCAGAGGGAAAGTCACTCACTTCTGCCACAGGCACAGATGCAGAAGTGCTTTTTTGGGACGCCTGATGGCCTGCTGATTCACTAGTAGTACTGTCTTCTCCTACAGTTTCCTTCCGCTCTATTTCAAAACGAATGGCTGACTGAGCTAGCCAACCTTTGTACTCTGTAACATCCGATGTTTCAAAAGGAATTATTACTTTGCCAAACAATGGCTTTTTGTAACGTGGATCCAGAATAGTAGCACAAATGTAGTGCTGTTGTTTCTTGATATTTACAAGCCGTTCATTGCTAACTAGGCGTTGTAATAATCTCTGCGCCAACTCATGTGCTTCGTTCTTTCCAACGTCCTTTAATTGTGAAGACACCACCTTGACTTGGTGCTCGAGCTTCAGCAACAGTGGGATAGCTTTGCTCAAAGAACAGTCCTCCCTGCTGACGTCACGCGTGAAGACCTCAAAAGGCCGAAGCATGTCTGTCAGGCTTTTAACTAGCTGCCATTGCTCCACCGCTAGCATCATTTCTGTCGTATCACCACCCATGTTGTAGAAATACTCATTGACTACTGGAAACAGCTCATGCAGACGCTCAAGCATGTAGAAGGTTGAGTTCCAACGTGTTGCCACCTCCTGGATAAGTGCTTTCACTGGCATTCTACGTTCATTTTGCTTGCGCCTCAGCTCCTTCCGGGCCTTAAAAGAATGGTTGAAATGTGTGCATATTCTTCTGCAGATGGTCAGTGTTTTGTCGACTGCAAGTTCTTTTTTCAAAAAATTTTGCACAACAAGGTTGATACAGTGCGCCAAACACAGCACTCTGAAATAGAAACCGTCCGCCATGGCCTTAACTACATTACTGCCATTATCTGTAGAAACATAACCAACCTTGCAATGTCTTGGGCGCAGCCATTGCAAGACCTTTTTGTTGAAGTCAGCCAAAATGTTGACTGCAGTATGACTTTTCTCCATGCCAAACATGGCTAATGTTGCATGTTTACGAGCACCCTTAAAAATCTCGACCAAGTCACCACCTGCATTTATCTGTTTTATAACCCCCGAAAAAGAGACCCAGTGTGCAGTGATGCACATGTAATCAAGGGCTTGGCAACTGGTCCACATGTCTGTTGTCAAGTGTATAGTGTGAACAGCACTCTTCTGCAAAGCTGCCCCCACCAACTCAAGCACCTCTTTGTGTAGTGCTGGAACAGCAACCCTGGCAAAATAGTACCGGCTAGGAACCTTCCATTTAGGGGCCAATGTTACCACGAGTTCAAGGAAACCCACACCTTCGACAAACGAAAAAGGGAGAAGGTCCACCGCTAGCATTTTTGCCAGCTTAGTGTTATACAGGCGTACAGTTGGGTGGTTGCGTTGAAATTGCGCATCTGAGGAGAACATGGCTGAAATGGTGCGCTGGACAAATTTACGGGATGATGCTGATGCCTTCTTCGACCCACTTCTGATCAGTGTTGACATTTTCCGCATTGGTGTGTCTCCCAGACTCTCAGTGTGCCTGCTATGTGTTACGGAGGGTGTGGTGCTGCCAGGGGTACTGGGTGCAACCGGACACATGTCTGACGCTTCTTCTACCTCCCCATCATCTTCAGATGAAACACCTACTATGGGTATATTTTGGCCACTTTCCCTTTGGGATCGCTTTCCCTTGACGTTTGCTAGGTGCGGAAACCATTCGACAGCGTGCTTTCTTTCAAGATGACCTATCTGGCCTCTGGTTCCATAGTTGGTACCAGTCTTACCACGGCTAACGCTAGTCTTACAAATGCAACAAACAGCTATGTTATCATACTTTTCATGGACACTAAAAAAGTTCCAAACTGGGGACTGGAAACTTCTGGTTTTGCCGCACGAGGTGATACTGCTGCCAATGCCAGATGAAGCAGTGGTGGATGAGCCTTGCAGACATCTACTGGGTTGTGCAATTATTGCAGCAACCTTACTTGAGGGAGTCGAGCTGGATGGAGTCCCCCTCTGGGTAGAAAATATGGGAGCTGTAGGTTTTGTTGAACTTGTGGTACTACTTGACTGCGTTGGTGGTGCTACCAGTGCCACGTCGCCAGGGTCACGCTCTGCATGACGTCGGGATAGGGTATAAATGTCTGTCTGCTGCATGGCCGGTGTGGCTGGACTGACATGTGTGATGACTAGGTCATTGCTGTCATCCTGTTCAACAACATCAGAATGCACCACTTCATCAAGTCCGACGTTCGGATCCATAAGTATGAGCTTTCCGGGGACCTTCCTTTTAACATGTGATACCTTTCGCAGCTCATGGTGTGCCTCCCTCTCAGACGTCAGAGATGGTTGCCAATCTAGATCCAGATCATCATCTGATGGAGCGGGGCTTGAAGAGGAACTTCTACACACCCTCCTTGATCTTGAGTGGCTTCGTCTTCCTGACATGATACCCCGGCTCCAAAGTCAATTTCCTCCTGTGCCCCTACTTCTGGAAGAACAACCATTGTGGGCACTTGCACCGCTCCATGCGCCGCTACATGGGCATCTTCACTGACCTCTACTTGCAAGTCTCCATGGACCTCTCCTTCTCGGCCTTCTCCTTCTCGGCCTTCTCCTTCTCGGCCTTCTCCTTCTCGGCCTTCTCCTTCTCGGACAGCTCCTTCTCGGACAGCTCCTTCTCGGACAGCTCCTTCTCGGACAGTTCCTTCTCGGACAGCTCCTTCTCGGACAGCTCCTTCTCGGACAGCTCCTTCTTGGACAGCTTCTTGCGCATGTACTTCTGCTTGTACTAGTAGCCCATGCAGTTGTTGTTGCGGCTTTGGTTGTTGAATAGTACTTGTGAGATGAGTTAAAACCTGTGTTGATGGCGTGCTGCTACTTTCTTGCGATGATCCAACATCACTGGTCGTTGGTGATTCAACAACTAAACAGGCTACCTGTGCAGCACTCATGGTGGGCCTTTGTTTTTTTTGTTGTTTTTCCCCAAAAAATGTAGTGGTCGAGCCACCAGTCTCCTTGGTAAGTGGTGCCACTTGCTTCTTCTTCTCCTTAGTAGAGACATCTTTCTTGCAAGAGGACCTACGGGCACCTCTTTTTGGAGCCATCTTCTTCAGATGTCGGAACAACAGGCCGCAGCAGCACTTCTTCCTGGCACTGATGCTCAACGATGATGCAGAGTTTTGTGCACCTAAAAGCAAACGAAGACAGAGGAACATCAGTAAATATAAATGTTGCATATGTAGCGCTTGAATAAACAGTTTGCAAGTAGGCATTTATGAATACACACGTGCACACCACACAATATGGAAATTTCAAAATTAGGATTTGCTAAATTTTTGGGAAACAGGAATTTAACATTGATCCAAGAGAGCACACACACAGAGGGTTGTACTTTCATGTACCCCTGACTCCGCCTGGGCACAATGGGTGAAAGCAAGGCACAATGGGTGCAGGCCTATGTCTCAAAGCTCACTGCCTGCCTTCAAAATGGCCGCTTGACCCCCCCATCCACATGGCCAGGACCATGCCTCAAAATGGCCACCACCAACATAGCCAGCACCCAACCCCTACTCCAAAAAGTGAAAACACACAACACAAATCAAATCACCACAATCCAATGCCATCCATCAACTTTCAGAAGGCTTATGCTGCCTGCTGGTGGTTTTCCGGTGCAAAATTGCAATTTTTACAATTTCGCGAGTGCGAGATTGTTGCTTCACGGCGCGAACGTGGCAAAAACCCGCAAAATCCGCAAACAGACCGATTCTGGGCCCCCCTGGGCATAATGGATGACATCAGAGCACAGTGGGTGCAGGCCTATGGCACAAAGCACACAAACTGGCTTACAAATGGCCCCTAGACCCCCACCCACACGGGACCAGACAATAAAATGGCCCCCACCCACATAGCAAGCCCCCAACACCACCCCAAAAAGTCCTAAAACACACAAAAATCAGCACAATCCAATGCCATCCATGCCCTGGCCAGAATCATGTTAAAAAAAAATTCAACAAAACAGTTGTATCATGCATGCACCCATAAATAAGCCTGGTGGTTTTCAATTCATGTGCAGCAGAATTGTAATTTTTACAATTTCGCGAGTGCGAGATTGTTGCTGCGCGGGACACGAGCAGTGCGAACACAAGCAAAAACATCCTCAGCTCGCGAACTTGCTGATTTTCCCCCCAAAAAAAGTCGAAAAAAAAACAACACACACAAAAATCACCACAAACAAACAACATCAACTTACTTCTTTGTGTTCTTTGTGAAATCAAATTTCGAATCCAAAAGTAATCCAAAAGGCCTCAAATCCAAATATCCAGCAGCAACCACAAAAAGTAATCCTTCCCAGTCAAGATCGAAATCAAAGTGGCCAGGAAATGGAGGAGCTTGCTGGACAGGAACAGGAAGTTGGAGACTGGGGCACTTCCTTCACCCCACCCCTATGGGAGGAGCTTGCTGGACAGGAACAGGAAGTTGGAGACTGGGCCACTTCCTTTACTAATTTTTGTACTTTCGCTAGTGCGAGATTGTTCCTGCTCGCGCCGCGGACCGCGAGCAGCGCGAGCAGTGCGAACACAAACCAAAAATCCGCTTCGCGTGGATTTGCGTATTCTCGCCGCATCCGCGAGAGTTCGCGGATTGCGGATTCTCCGAAAATACGAAAAATCCGCGAGCGTAACGGATTTTACGCCCATGCTTACCTAAAACATCAATAATATGATGATGCACAAATAAGGGTTCAATAAACCCTAGTGGGTTCTTATGTTTTTACACCAGCCCAAAAATACATTGGTTCGTAATGCATATAGTTTTTGCACTAGTGTTATTTTGAAACCTTAATTTACCCTGTCAATGCTGTGTTATTTCTTGTATAGGACATTCTCTACTGCTCACGTTGTCAGTTTGTCCTGCTGTTGACTGGCATTCAACAACTAAACAGGCTACCTGTGCAGCACTCATGGTGGGCCTTTGTTTTTTTTGTTGTTTTTCCCCAAAAAATGTAGTGGTCGAGCCACCAGTCTCCTTGGTAAGTGGTGCCACTTGCTTCTTCTTCTCCTTAGTAGAGACATCTTTCTTGCAAGAGGACCTACGGGCACCTCTTTTTGGAGCCATCTTCTTCAGATGTCGGAACAACAGGCCGCAGCAGCACTTCTTCCTGGCACTGATGCTCAACGATGATGCAGAGTTTTGTGCACCTAAAAGCAAACGAAGACAGAGGAACATCAGTAAATATAAATGTTGCATATGTAGCGCTTGAATAAACAGTTTGCAAGTAGGCATTTATGAATACACACGTGCACACCACACAATATGGAAATTTCAAAATTAGGATTTGCTAAATTTTTGGGAAACAGGAATTTAACATTGATCCAAGAGAGCACACACACAGAGGGTTGTACTTTCATGTACCCCTGACTCCGCCTGGGCACAATGGGTGAAAGCAAGGCACAATGGGTGCAGGCCTATGTCTCAAAGCTCACTGCCTGCCTTCAAAATGGCCGCTTGACCCCCCCATCCACATGGCCAGGACCATGCCTCAAAATGGCCACCACCAACATAGCCAGCACCCAACCCCTACTCCAAAAAGTGAAAACACACAACACAAATCAAATCACCACAATCCAATGCCATCCATCAACTTTCAGAAGGCTTATGCTGCCTGCTGGTGGTTTTCCGGTGCAAAATTGCAATTTTTACAATTTCGCGAGTGCGAGATTGTTGCTTCACGGCGCGAACGTGGCAAAAACCCGCAAAATCCGCAAACAGACCGATTCTGGGCCCCCCTGGGCATAATGGATGACATCAGAGCACAGTGGGTGCAGGCCTATGGCACAAAGCACACAAACTGGCTTACAAATGGCCCCTAGACCCCCACCCACACGGGACCAGACAATAAAATGGCCCCCACCCACATAGCAAGCCCCCAACACCACCCCAAAAAGTCCTAAAACACACAAAAATCAGCACAATCCAATGCCATCCATGCCCTGGCCAGAATCATGTTAAAAAAAATTCAACAAAACAGTTGTATCATGCATGCACCCATAAATAAGCCTGGTGGTTTTCAATTCATGTGCAGCAGAATTGTAATTTTTACAATTTCGCGAGTGCGAGATTGTTGCTGCGCGGGACACGAGCAGTGCGAACACAAGCAAAAACATCCTCAGCTCGCGAACTTGCAGATTTTCCCCCCAAAAAAAGTCGAAAAAAAAACAACACACACAAAAATCACCACAAACAAACAACATCAACTTACTTCTTTGTGTTCTTTGTGAAATCAAATTTCGAATCCAAAAGTAATCCAAAAGGCCTCAAATCCAAATATCCAGCAGCAACCACAAAAAGTAATCCTTCCCAGTCAAGATCGAAATCAAAGTGGCCAGGAAATGGAGGAGCTTGCTGGACAGGAACAGGAAGTTGGAGACTGGGGCACTTCCTTCACCCCACCCCTATGGGAGGAGCTTGCTGGACCGGAACAGGAAGTTGGAGACTGGGCCACTTCCTTTACTAATTTTTGTACTTTCGCTAGTGCGAGATTGTTCCTGCTCGCGCCGCGGACCGCGAGCAGCGCGAGCAGTGCGAACACAAACCAAAAATCCGCTTTGCGCGGATTTGCGTATTCTCGCCGCATCCGCGAGAGTTCGCGGATTGCGGATTCTCCGAAAATACGAAAAATCCGCGAGCGTAACGGATTTTACGCCCATGCTTACCTAAAACATCAATAATATGATGATGCACAAATAAGGGTTCAATAAACCCTAGTGGGTTCTTATGTTTTTACACCAGCCCAAAAATACATTGGTTCGTAATGCATATAGTTTTTGCACTAGTGTTATTTTGAAACCTTAATTTACCCTGTCAATGCTGTGTTATTTCTTGTATAGGACATTCTCTACTGCTCACGTTGTCAGTTTGTCCTGCTGTTGACTGGCGTAAAAGAATACATAATCATAGGCAGCTGTGTATGCTTTATTGAGGACACCTTCTTCTTTGTTACTGATTTAGTAAATTTTAGAAGATGACCCATGGGCTGGAGATGCACTTGTATGGCTAAATTACCAGGGTCGAGAAGGTCCAAAAATGCAAATCTAGCTACCTATTTCTTTCTCAGCTCATCAATGAAACAGCTGAGACACATCTTCTGGTTGGTTTGTTTGAGTATATTGTGTTGAAGATTACTGCTAGATCCAGTCAAAAATAGATCTGGGACCGTACCACATAAAGTCGCCAATAAATGTTCCTATTTAAGAAAGGTCTCTGCCACAGTTTTAGGGCTAATGCAAAAACAACAGTTGATGGACAGAATGCAGAGCAATGTCATACATTCACCCCAGTACAGAGATCTGTGCCTAAATCCATCGTTTTTTTGCTCACCACACCACCCCAGTTCAGACATGGCCATATGCAAATCAGCCTTGACCCTGTGCCTCATGGAACAGTCCAGCCCGAACTGCCAAGCCATGTCTTCCCTGGACCGGAATCAAGCATCCTAGGACCGGTTTCTGGCTATCAGCCGTCTTCAGCCAGGATAGCTTGACTCCAGTGGCGTGGAGCACACGGGACTCACGTCTGAGCATACCTATCACACTCGGGGTGACAAATGCAAAAACAACAGTTGATGGACAGAATGCAGAACAATGTCATACATTCACCCCAGTACAGTGATCTGGGCCTAAATCCATCATTTCTTTGCTCACCACACCACCCCAGTTCAGACATGGCCATATGCAAATCAGCCTTGACCCTGTGCCTCATGGGAACAGAATAGCCTGAACTGCCAAGCCATGTCTTCCCTGGACCGGAATCAAGCATCCTAGGACCGGTTTCTGGCTATCAGCCGCCTTCAGCCAGGATAGCTTGACTCCAGTGGCGTGGAGAGCACGGGACTCACGTCTGAGCATACCCGTCCCACTCAGGGTGACAAATGCAAAAACAACAGTTGATGGACAGAATGCAGAACAATGTCATACATTCACCCCAGTACAGAGATCTGGGCCTAAATCCATCGTTTTTTTGCTCACCCCTATAAATCCATCGTTTTTTTGCTCACCACACCACCCAGTTCAGACATGGCCATATGCAAATCAGCCTTGACCCTGTGCCTCATGGGAACAGTCCAGCCCAAACTGCCAAGCCATGTTTTCCCTGGACTGGAATCAAACATCCTAGGACCGGTTTTAGGGCTGACTGAAATCGAAACAAAAATTGGCAAAGGCAATAGGTCTCGGCAATCTCAAAGCTATTGGTTTTGTCAATGGCAATGTCTTTAGCCATGTGTTGTGGAGTGAATGAATTTGGTGTGGATTGGCATTACATGGGTTGCATTGGAATTGGTTGTTTTTTTAAACATATTTTATTAATTTTGGGATAGAGGCCAGCGTACATATATATTGTCCAACATTCAGTATTGGTAACCTTCATACACATCTACATATTGTATCACACTTGAATTGTTGTACATATAGTTATAAAATATTGCCCAAACAACCATAAGCCTCCCCCCTCCCCACACCTATTAACTATCTAGCTCCCTCCCCCTCCTTATCCCGGCTCACTTCTATAATATCACATCATAGGGCATCTGGTCTCACATAATTTTCCCAGTATGTTAAATTCTTGGTTTGCTCCTCCACACATTATGATTCTGCAGGGTTCATGTAGGGTCTATGATTGATGGGTACATGGTACCTTAACCCCTTCTGTGCGCCCGGGATTCTGCGCCTGTGCGGCACATTCCGATCGCGGGTGCGGTCATGACGGCCGGGAGCCGTCATCAGCACACGAGCACTGTGTGCCATGACGGCTCCCGGCCGTCATCAGCATGGAAGGGGTTAAGTATTGCATATGCTATACATTATTTAATGCAGGGAAGTTTCAGCAGAAACAAATGATTCCAGTAGAGCATCCCCTTATAAGGAAATCGAGTTCTTCCTCAAACCTCTATTTTCCTCTCTCCTAATTGCCATGCTTTCAACCCTGCCCCATCAAACTACCTCTTCATGCCAGGCCAGTGCCATTGGAGGTTTGGCAGATTTCCATTTCATTGCGATTGAGCGTTTCGCCATTAGTGCCAAATTGGTGAATCTGGTGTATGTTCCTTGTGTTTTGCGCTTCTTGCCTAGACCCATGATGCAGCGCTCTACTGAATCTCCTCCCCCCCGTTTCAGGTGATGATTCATGGAGGAGTTTATATACCATTTCCCAGAAGTGTATTAGTCGTGGGCATGCCCAGATCATGTGCATATGGTCAGCCGACTGTGCATGGCAACTAGGACACAAATCTGTTGCATCAGGGAACATTTTGCTCAATTTGTAAGATGTCAGGTACACTCTGTGTACCAGCATGAGTTGTATCATCTTAAACTTGGAGTTCTGGGACACTTTCTTGGGGTGTTTGAGCACTGTTCCCCATTGCATGTCCGACAAGTCATGTTCAGTGTCTCTGGCCCATTTATCTCATAGATCTGATAGTGGTATAGCTGCATGGGTACGGATACTTCTATATATCCACCTGGTTAGATGTCTCCCATTACCAATTAGTAACAGCCTGTGTACTAGTTTATGTGTCTTGGGCTCAGCACCGTCAGACGACCAGGTACTTCTTACAAATCTGGTGATTCTGGCATGGAGTATGTATAAAGTGTTGGGTACACCTTGCTCCCTCACAAATGTGTCATGATCCATAAACGTATGGTCTGAGAATAGCATCCCCTACTGTATTCACTCCCTCATCTGCCCACTTACTCAGGCATCTTTCTGAAACTACTCTGGTCGGCGTAGGGATCCCCAGCAAAGGGATATTGGAGGCGTATCGAACCATGTCTCCGTGTACCTCATGGCCCTTTCCCACTATGTGACAGCGGAGGTGGGGCCATCGAGATAGATCTCTTCCCCGGCAACAGTAAAGTATGGAGCAAACCCTTTTCCCAACCCTTCATGGACATCCCTATCTCCTGCAAATTGCGGCCCGCTGTCCAGTAGGAGAGCTACTGGAGTTGACTAGCATAGCAATATGCCTGGAAATCAGGGACTCACAGGCCCCTTCAGCCATATCCATCTGTAGTTTCTGAAGTCCCACCCTTCTACGTCCCTTGTTCCAGATTAGTTCAGAAAGTATTGTGTTTAGTGTTGGGATCAATATCGGCAGATTGGTAAAATAGTAAAACAATCCAGGCTACATGACATTTTGTAGATAGCCACTCTTCCTGCTACAGAGAGTAGTAGTGAGGTCAAAAACGCTATCTGGGATTTAAGTGCCTTGATCCTGCGCCCCAAGTTACCATCTAACATATCCTGTGGTTCCCTATATATTTGTATGCCGAGATATTTAAATGTAGTAGGTGCCACAGGAAATGTCCACTGTCCAAAATAAACAGGGGCAGTGAGTGCAGAGTCCTTGAAGTAATAGGCATATGATTTGGATTCATTGATTGACAGGCCAGAGAGTGTCTGGAATTGTCTGAACACCGTGGGGAGAGGTTCCTAAGGACCCCGGAGATTATTGAGATATGGTAAGATGTCATCCGCATACGCGGAGATAGTGTGCGTTATGGTTTTTAGCATGATGCCCCTTCCTGTCGCTACCTTATGTATCTTGATAGCCAATGGTTCGAGTGCCAATACAAATAGCTGGGGCAAAAGAGGGCATCCTTGCCGTGTGCCTCTGCTATAGGATAGGTTGAGTTGCAGCCTACCTGTGCCCAGATTGCAGTGAGCAGAGTCCAGGAAATGGTAAGGAGGCAGACTAGTGCTATCTCTTCCCTAAACAAGTTTAAGAAACGATTTTCCCTACATGTGATTGCATCATCATAAAAGTCTTTCTTTGTCTTTGCCTGTGGTTGTTACAGTTTAAAATTGTAGTTTTAACCTGCCAGTGATAATATAATTTATCCCATGTTTTTGTGTTCAAACTTGTGTTTTTCCTGCCTGTGACTGCTTCCATTTGACCTGTTGAATTGTGGGATTTGCCGTCCAAACTCTGTAGTGTTTCCCTCTCATTCCCCGTGACTATCAGTTTTTCTCTCCAAATGTCTCCTTTGCTCTATGCTAAGGCCTGAATGTTAAGCATTGCACCCCTAGCGAACATTTTGTGTTAACACGTCAGTGAAACCAGCCCCCCCTTCTCCCTGAGACAGCAGTAATCTGCTGTAAACTGTTTAAACTGTGTTTAATAGGGACTGTGGACTTTGTTTTTTGGCCAGGTGAGGGAGTAAAGCTTTATACAAATAGTGTTGTTAGAGGACAAGTTTGTTAGGGCCTTACCTGCAGAAGTTCAAAGTGTGGATTGAGCCTGTTTGTCTTCTAGGAGATTTCTGAATAGAGGAGCAGCTTCCAACTCCCTGGACAGCAAACCTTGTCTGAGGTAGCTGGGACCTTATATAGTCTGCTTTTGTTTGGTACATGTGTACACTGATTGGTGGTTGTATCTGATGTTTCTATTAGACTAGGGTTAGTGTCCTCATTGGTTGGGTATTTGAGGGTTCTGATTGGTTTCTGGGTCTTTGAATAAATCAATGTAGGGTTGGGACTAGGGCTAGGGTTAAGATTTCTATTGGAAGTAGGGACTAGGGCTTCCTGTGTTATTGGTTGTTGGAACTAGGGTAGGCCTACATCTAGGGTTAGGCCTTTAATTGGAAGTAGCGATTAGGGCTTCTGGTGTAATTGGTTGCTGGACTAGGTGTAGAAATAAGAGTAGGGTTAGGCTTTCTATTGAAAGTAGGGACTAGGGCTTCTTGTGCCATTGGTTACTTGTAATAGGGTTGGGACTGCTGGAGTTCTGGACTTTTTGGTTCCGTCCAGAGGTGTCAGGGATAACACCCGAAGACCCCGGAGTTCCACCTGTCTTGGTGCACAAACAAACAGAAACACGGGCTTCTCGATGGTGGCGTCAAAGACCAAAGGTTTATTACTGCAGGGACACAGAAGTCACAGAAACTACACATGGGCAGTATCTAGGAGCCTGTTCGATTTGTACAAAGAGGGTTGCTCCTTATATACTAAATATTGGGCTTCAGGCAAATTCTTTACATGTTACCACAGTTCTAAACATTCGTGTCTTAAACAATAAATATTTGGCGTTGCACAGGAATCGTCAACAGTATCTGATGTCAAAACATTACGAATGAGGGGTTCCCACTAGTCCATCATAATCCCATGTCAATTCTTCATTCAAGACCCGGACCGCCTCATCGTAAATTTCGTTACCTCCCCCTAATAAAGGCCCAGAAGGAAAGGAGCAGAGCCAGGTGCAGAAGATAGAAAGACAGGATAAGAAATGTTTGTGGGTCGTAAATGGGCACGGTTACCAGTTTCGGCCGCCTAATCATGATCAGGCCAACGAACACAAGAACCAGTATAGCAGGACTGGCCTCTGGCTGGGGAGGCAGTTCTTGCCGAGTCATGCTGCTACAGCGTTGCTGGCCTAAGGTGCACGTGTCACTAGCAAGGTGAATCGCCGGTTAAAGCCTACGTGTCCTTAATGAAAAGAGATCATTGCGTGTCCATTGACTATGTGAGGGCAAGGAATACAAAATGGCTTCCGTGTTCTAAAATGGATGCCACGGGTAGAACAGAAATGTGTTTGTAACTGGAGTGCTCTTGCTCGTAGCATAGCGAAAACACCAGAATGTACTAAATGGATCATTTGCAGTTCACTGATACCAAAATTATGTATTTACGACAATGTTATAAACACGAGTAAAATCGTCACGGAACCTCAGACCCTCCTTTTGCCCTTACATAGGCAATTACTCAGTCTATATCAGAGTCAGAGTCTAATTCTATGCTCATTAGGTCAGTGACATGTTGTTGTATCATCATCCTGTCTCGTGCCTTTTCTCCTAATGCAGGTGGTTTTCTGAAACAGGTTGCAGCACAGAGGCTACACAGAGCGGGACCACATTGGATAATAAGACAGCACGAGAACAGAAATACTAGGATGACACCAATGACCATCAGAACCTTCCATCCCCACTCTGATACCAGAGTCCAAAACCACTCCATGAAGGACCAGTTTCCCTTATCTACGTGTATAGAGTCGGAAATCTTATGTAGCTTAGAGATTGCTTCATAGACTGTTGGAGCATTATTTGGAATAAAGACACAGCAGCTCGATTGGATCATTCTGCATACCCCACCTCGATCTGCAAGTATTACGTCTAGAACCATACGGTTCTGCAACGTCATGAGACGATCCGCTTGAAGCTCAGCTGTTAAGTTACTAAGGGCACCAGCAGTTTCTGTAATAGTAGATTCAACTACTCGTGTTAGTTGACGTAGATTTCTACTATTGGCCATAGGCCCCCAAAACGGAAGGAAACCTTTGAAAAAGTCTCCAGCTTCTTGACCAGCGGTATCTTCCTTGCTGAAGACACCTCTTGCTATTCTGGCTTTGTGATAATCTGAAGAAGCAGTGTATGTCGGGGGTAACAATCGAGCAATATAACATGAACCTGAAAAGTCAGCAGGCAGCCATGTATATGCTCTGTCCTGACAGATGAAGTAGGTACCCCTAGCAGTCAGAAAGGCAGGGGAGGAGTTAGACGGAAATACGTAAGTCTCAACGCACTCACTCCTCCCTAGCTGAGCTCTCAGATTTCTCCCATTTCCTTGAAAACAGACCTGACCTCGGTGAGGCACGACCCACACTGAAGTGGAGCTTTTACGCTTGCTTTCTCCCAAACTAAGGCGATACTCTGTAGAGTTCCAACTCAAATACACCAGTAATTCATCTCTAGGGTAAGATGGAGTATTATTGACGTCTTTAATCATATCAATAATTCCCTGGACTAAAGCTTTGTTGGCTGAGTTGTATTTAGTGGACCGTGGTGGACGCGGAGGATAGGTCTCAAGGGCATATGAAAAAATGGTCTGAAAGGCCTGAAATGATCCATTGTAGCTAAAAGGCAAGACTAGATAGGGAATGCCTTTATCCATAGTGTGAGGTATCAAACCACACACCCAGCAGTTTGTAGTATTAACTATCAGTTGGTGTTGATGCAAGAGCTGTACAAATGTATTGTTAATAAATTCTGAGCGTCGAGCTTGTTCGTGTTCAGGAAATGAGTGAAAAGAATGCATAGAAGAAACCGTAGAAGTAGTAGGATCAAGGGGAGGTACTGTAGTTACTGGCATAAAAATCAAATGTACACCAAAGACGATTCCACCCACCAACGTTATCAAAACAATTAAAAATGTAACTGCACATTGCATTAGAAAGCATTTGCTGTGTAGTATTCTGTTCAGTCTATTTCTGCGAACATCAGGGGCATTTTCTCGTTGTAGCTCAGGAAGCTCCATCTTCTACGACCGTTCGCGACCACTGATGATGTGTACGTAGATGAAAATGCCTCTATCAGCCCTGGGAGTTCCCAGAACTAACAGAAAGGTCGACCTTGTGTCGGACCCCCGCAGATTCAACTAGGCACACAGCCACGACCCTACGGCTACCCAGACGGCAAGGCAATTTTAAAACAAAAAGAAACAATACAGAGTATTAGCAAACTTCCTGGCTGGAGGCAATGTATAGCAAATTCAAATCTGAAAATAGGCAGTTTCCTGCTTTATTTGTCCATATTGCGAGAACGTAAGTTGTATCTCAGTTTTGCAGGAGCTGTCTGATCTGGGAACAATGTATTTTCAGCTGACGTTGCAATGTTCACGTTCGCAGATGGCAAATGTTCTTTTGGTGCAGATGGCAAATGTTCAGGGTTCAAAAGAGCAGTTTCAGGAGGAGAGTCAGAATTTGGTGAATCCGTGATCAGTTCTGCATCGCTGAAAGGTATGAACCTGGGGATTTGTTCCGTTTCAGAGGCACCGATTCCTTTCTTTACCCAGTTGTCGTAAGGAAGTGGCAGAGGCACACGTTTAGCGTGAGTCGTATGGATCCAATTTCTTCTTCCGGCCACACGAATAGCAGTTCTCGTTGCTAGCAGGACTTGGAACGGGCCAATAAATCTGGGCTGAAGATTTTTCGTTCTTGCAAAATTTCGGATGACCACCTGATCACCCGGTTTCAGCTGATGGCCTGGACTCTCCGATGGCTTTGGCAATGCGTCGAAAACCTGTTGGTGAATAAGACTCAATTTAGCAGTCAAGTCGAAAAGGTAATCAATCAACATTGGGTATTCCAGCTGCTTAAATTCTTTCGGTCTAGGTACCCCCCAAACATTTGCAGGACGACCAAAAACTATTTCGTAGGGGCTAAGCCCTACTCTAGAATGTACAGTTGCTCTTGTTGATAGCAAAGCCAAAGGCAATGCGTCTGGCCAGGACAAACCCGTGGATGCTTGTATCTTAGCGAGTTTCAGTTTAAGGGTGCCATTGTAACCCTCGACTAAACCCGCGGACTGGGGATGATTTGCACTATGAAATTTCTGTCTAATCCCTAGGCCGGCACACACACTCTGCATAACTTTCCCTACGAACTCACTTCCGTTGTCTGACCAAACAATCCGTGGCATTCCGTATCTGGGGAAGTATTCTTTAAGAAGAATTTTGGCAGTGGATAAGGCAGTATTGTCCTTCAGTGGGTATGCTTCGATCCATCTGGAGAAAGCACAAACTACCACTAGGACGTATTTCAGGTTATTACAACGATCCATGTGAATGAAGTCTAGCTGGATCACTTCAAAGGGGCAGGAAGGAGGAGCGAAGTGACCTGCAGGTGTGGGGATTCCCTTGCCAGGATTATGCATCAAGCATACCATACAATTCCTCACCACTCTCTCTGCACATCTAATAATCCCGTCATTCTTCCAGACCGGAGCCAACATCTTACAAATCCCTTTTGAACTGATGTGCGCTGTTCCATGTGCCATCGTTACTACTGCAAGCACATACGCATCAGGCAACATCCAACGCTGTTGTTCCGACAAGTCAATCCAACACCCACTCGAGTCCAATTTACCCGTGCTCTCTCTCCATGCAAGTTTTTCCTCCTCAGTCGCCTCTTTCTGAATTTCTTTCACGCTTTCCACTGTGTCTTCACACATTCCAGACTCAGAAATCCATCTTGCAGACGTTGCAACATACATTCTACTCATCATATTTCTAGCTGTCTGTTTGCAATCTCATCAGCAAAAGCATTCCCACGACCAACATCATCCGTGATTGTTTTATGAGCACTGCATTTCACAATCGCAACTTCAGTCGGCAAGGTTAGAGATTCCAACAAGTCATTAACTAGCTGACCATGTTGAATCTTAGTCCCATGGGACGTAATGAAACCTCTCTCTTTCCACAAACGGCCAAAACTATGGGCCACGTCGAACGCGTACTGACTATCTGTGAACACATTCACTCTCTTTCCCTTAGCTAAAACGCACGCTCTTGTTAGCGCGATCAATTCTGCAGACTGGGCAGAATTCTGACTCACTCTTGCAGTTTCCACAATCGTACTCAAAGTCGTTACTGCATAAGCAGCAGTCACATCACCATTCTCCAATTTGAAGCAAGACCCGTCAACATACAACGTGCCATCTGGTTCTGACAACGGAGTGTCTTTTAAGTCGATTCGTCCTTTTGTTTCTTCCTCAGTTCTGAAACAACAGTCGTGTGGTTCGGAATCACTCGACTCTTCGCTAGTCGGCAACAATGTTGCTGGATTCAATACATTGCATCTTTTGATCTGAATATGACTAGCTAACAGTGTCAGTTCATAACCTGATAATCTAGCACTGGTAAGGTGTTGCGTCTTGGTTCGGTTCATGAGTGTATCCACAGCATGAGGAACCATGACTACTAGCATGTTGTTCATTACTAAACCAGCAGATTGTCGAATGGAAGCTGCAGCTGCGGCTGTAGCTCTCAAGCAACTAGGCAATGCTCTAGCTACTGGATCTAATGTTGATGAAAAATACGCACAAGGGCGTTGTTTATCACCAAATTTCTGCGTCAAAACACTCAATGCACAACCTTCTCTCTCGTGGACATAGAGCGTGAATGGCTTACTGTAGTCGGGTGTACCCAATACAGGTGCTGAACACAATGCATTTCGTAACTCAGAAAAACTCTGCTGACATTCAGCAGACCATGGTACCGGACTCGGAACACCTTTCCCAGTCAAAGCTACCAATGGTTTTGCTAGAAGAGAAAAATTTGGGATCCATTGCCTACAATATGAGGTAATACCCAAAAAGGCACGTACTTCTCTCTGCGTGCTAGGAACGTTCATCTGTGTAATTGCTTTTATTCTCTCTGGGGTCAACTTCCTTCCCTCCTTTGACAAGAGATGACCTAGGTAGGTCACTTCTTGGCAGCAGTATTGCATTTTTGAAGGTGACACCTTGTGATTCAAATCTGACAAGTGATGCAATAAAGAAATCGTAGCTGTTTTGCAAGTTTCCTTGTCATCGGCAGCCACTAGAAGATCATCGACATACTGTACTAAAGCAGAACCACGAGGAAGTACGAAGGAATCTAACTGGCTTTTTAATGCTTGACTGTAAATGGATGGGCTTTCACAATAACCTTGTGGAGCGCGTTTAAATCTAAAACTTCGTCCTCCTAGAGAGAAACCGAAGATATCTCTGCTTTCCTCGGCTATTGGAATGCTGAAAAAGGCATTTTTCAAGTCGACAACTGAAAACCATGCTGCTGTAGCAGGAATCAACGTTAACAATGCAGTAATGTCTGGTACCACAGGAAACTGTGGGATCACAATTTTATTAACCTCTCTAAGATCAATTACGAACCTATATACTGGAGGCTTTGTAGGGTCAGTTCGTTTCAAAATAGGCAGTACAGGACTATTACAGACATTACCTCTAGTTTCTTCTACAACATCTTTCTTGATCAGGTCTTGTACTATCAGTAGGAGCGCACGCTCACCTTCACTAGAGATTCTGTATTGTGGAATTCGTGGAAGTTTGACATTTGCTTTCAAAGTTACTACATAGGGTGGAATTTCCAATAGACCTACATCATTAGGACCAGTCGCCCAAAGCGTATCAGGGAGTGAACGCAGCTCTGATGGGAGCGCATCCACGACAAGTACATCGGGGAGATTATTCTTTTACCCAACGTAAGCTGTACTCCTGCTGGAGAACAGTACAATGTCGCGTACAGGCGTTTTAACAAGTCTAAACCAAGCAGATTTTCGTTACAACCTGTCGTCAAAATCAGGGGTGCTTTCAATTGACGGGGTCCAACAGAAATAGACAAAGGACCAGAAACAGGGTTGTGAACAGGGGCGCCCGAAAAACCTACTGAAACGTTTGTTGAGCCAGACAAAGGTGCGCCAGGGAGTTTCGCATGTATGATAGAACTTTTTGCTGCACCAGTATCCAACAGAAACGGTTCGACTATACCTGATGTTGCTACTGCGACATAAGGCCCACTCTGATCTACTGGAACTGATACTACTCCCTCTCTTTGTCCATGGCTGTCCTAGTACTCACTTTGCTGAACTTCCTCACTAGATTCATAATAGTCTTCGACATGATACTGTGGAGACCTATTCTGTTGGGCAGATTGTCCATTTCGCTGGTCGAAATAATTAGAGGGGCGATCACTCGTCTGCGGAGGCATAGCACCTCGTCCTCGACCTCTAGAGTTTTGCATAGAACTACCACGACCTCTCTGAGCTGCCGCAGCATTATTTTGCGCCCGAACTGGACACTCACTTTTGTAATGACCTTCCTTTTTGCAATAAGCACATTGATTCCATTGGTATTGTGGCCTTTGAAAATTATAATCTGTTCTTTGATATGACCCTTGCTGCATATTAGTTTGATTCGTGCGAGGCGGATAAGCTTGCTGTAACAGTACTTTAGTTTTTAAATCTTTCGTCTTTTTATCTGATTTTTCCTTCTCTTCTTTATCCCTATTTTCATAGTACTGAGCAGTCGCAAGTATTTGCGCAGTCGTAGAGACAGCCCACGCACTTTCAGAATTCTTTAATTTACTACTAAGTTCTGGCAACAGATTGTGCACAAATTTATCAACAAATAATCTCTGACCTCCTTCTGTGCTCATATCCTGGCCACTATGATCCACGAAAGTCTCTTCGAATCTTGTGAAAAAATCGGAGACGCTTTCGTCTTTCTTTTGTTTGCACGCGGACAATTTATCCCAGTTAACGCGCAATGCTGGCATCAAGGTTTTCATTAAATCGATTATTCTACCAGGCAAATTAGCAATTAGGGGTTCGGGTTTAGAACCACCTATTTGTTGACCATCCGCTGCAATTATAGCTGCCCAGTCACCACCTAGGGCAACTGGATGATTCTCTTTACGAATTTTAGCCCAAATTGGTTGCGGTACTACATTACCAAATAGCAGATCTATGTCAGCAAGATTCAATACACAAGCGTCAACTGTTTGAGCCAACTCTTTGTAGTACCCTGCTGGATTTTTACGCGGATCTGGCAAGGCCTGTTTCACTGCTAACACTTCAGCTCGCTTCCATGGAATATGTATCCAGACTCTCTGGAATTGGGCCGGAGCGGCTGCAATACCAAGCGGTGCATTAGCTTGCACAGCTTCACGCCAAATTGGTGGAACCTCTCTCATTGGATATTGACGATTTTGTTTCGTACTACGTTTCTCTAACTCTCTCGGTGAACGAAGGGATGAGTCGGTCCTATAACTTAGAACCAGTTCCATCGCTTCTTTTATATTTTGACCGACTATCATACCTGCAGCAAACTCTTTCTGAACATTAATTAATTCTCCTAGATTTGATTCAGGGTCATCCTCTTCCAATTCCTCACATAGAAGGAAACACATTTCGTCGAACACATATCGTTGTGTCGGTTCGTTCCATTGCATAAATGTATCTAATACATCTTGTACATTATATCTTCCAACTTTCGAAACCCATCTAAGAGCAGTGGAATCTAATATTCCTCTTTCTTCAGTACTGGGAAGCTGACTACGTCTCTGCACAGAGTCAGAGGTAGGAGTCTTAATCAGAGTTTTATAGAAGGGGGATAGAATATTAGAGACAGAATCAGTGATTCTTCGACGAACAGAAAGCGGAGTCATAATATTAGCAGAGGCAGTGAATAGAGTAGTAGTTGGAACAGATAGATCAGGAACAGTAGAAGTAGCAGGCAAAATAGCTTGTGAAGTAGCAGGTGTGAGCGACACAGGCATAGGTAAAGAAGCCGGCAACCCTAGAAGAGGGGTTGTCGAAGGAACATTAATATTGACCACAGGAGGTACAGGAACTTGATTCAGGGGAGCGGGAACAGGGACACCAGGTTGTCCAGCAACCGGTAATTGAACATTCGGTATAGGTGGAGCCGTAGCACCTTGTGCATACGGTGGGGGTGATCGTAACAAGTAAGACAACAGGGGATCTTAGCCGTACTCGATGGCAAAGCAGGATAGCACTTGTCTATCGCTAAATTACGCTCTCTATCGGCCACCTCCATCGCTTTCTCAGACTCGTTGAGTTGCAGCTGCCTAGCAGACTGTTCTAAAGTCAACTCTTGCTCTTTCTGTTCTTTCTTCAACTTTTTAATTTCTCTCTGTTTAGATTCTTTTCGCCAATAACGGAAAGAATCAAACATTGCCGGCCGGGCTTTCTTCTTAAACAACCTTCTTTCTAGATTATCGAGAATTTCAGGTTCAAAACTACCATGTAGTGGCCAACTAAGGACACCATCTTTCTCTGTGTAGTGGATCCATATCTCGTTATAAGAGATAGGGCCCACACCAAATTTGCAATAAAGATCATAAAGGGGAGTTCCAATCGGAGGAACCAAACACGAGTCCTCCAACTGGGAATCACTGTTGCAACTAAAACAAGACAACATACAATTTTTCCGACTTACCATTTTATAATCCGGAACACAAAACAAACAAGACACAAACAGAAAAGATGCGCACTCGAATCAAGAACTTAGGCCTATCAGAACTGACAAATGTATCGATACCTGAACTGAACAGAATGATTATCGTAACCAGAATAACCAGTGATAACCTTACAGAACTGAACTGAACTGAGAACTAAAAGGATTATCCAAATAGGAGCAACCCTTACAAAATAACCAACTAGCAACCACTGAATACTTAACTGAGGCACTGAAGACGTCACCAAGGAGAAACCCGTCACGTTTCGCCGTACTGAGGACTGCACCTCGGGTCCAAGACAGGGCGACGGTCAAGGCAACGGACCACTGCAGCCGTCTGAACGGGAACCCTCGTGGAAGAGAACGTCGGGGCCACTTTTGCGATATGCCGGGATCGATGAAGTGGGGCGCCTCCCTCTGAAATCTTCACACGAAGCTCCTCGAACTCTTCAGGCTTTCGGACCGGTACCGAATGACGTCGCCCCACGTTGGGCGCCAATTGGAGTTCTGGACTTTTTGGTTCCGTCCAGAGGTGTCAGGGATAACACCCGAAGACCCCGGAGTTCCACCTGTCTTGGTGCACAAACAAACAGAAACACGGGCTTCTCGATGGTGGCGTCAAAGACCAAAGGTTTATTACTGCAGGGACACAGAAGTCACAGAAACTACACATGGGCAGTATCTAGGAGCCTGTTCGATTTGTACAAAGAGGGTTGCTCCTTATATACTAAATATTGGGCTTCAGGCAAATTCTTTACATGTTACCACAGTTCTAAACATTCGTGTCTTAAACAATAAATATTTGGCGTTGCACAGGAATCGTCAACAGTATCTGATGTCAAAACATTACGAATGAGGGGTTCCCACTAGTCCATCATAATCCCATGTCAATTCTTCATTCAAGACCCGGACCGCCTCATCGTAAATTTCGTTACCTCCCCCTAATAAAGGCCCAGAAGGAAAGGAGCAGAGCCAGGTGCAGAAGATAGAAAGACAGGATAAGAAATGTTTGTGGGTCGTAAATGGGCACGGTTACCAGTTTCGGCCGCCTAATCATGATCAGGCCAACGAACACAAGAACCAGTATAGCAGGACTGGCCTCTGGCTGGGGAGGCAGTTCTTGCCGAGTCATGCTGCTACAGCGTTGCTGGCCTAAGGTGCACGTGTCACTAGCAAGGTGAATCGCCGGTTAAAGCCTACGTGTCCTTAATGAAAAGAGATCATTGCGTGTCCATTGACTATGTGAGGGCAAGGAATACAAAATGGCTTCCGTGTTCTAAAATGGATGCCACGGGTAGAACAGAAATGTGTTTGTAACTGGAGTGCTCTTGCTCGTAGCATAGCGAAAACACCAGAATGTACTAAATGGATCATTTGCAGTTCACTGATACCAAAATTATGTATTTACGACAATGTTATAAACACGAGTAAAATCGTCACGGAACCTCACTGCTGATAGGGCTCGGGCCTCTATTGGACGTAGAGATCAGGGTTTTTGAAACTGATTGGTTGATTGGCTGTAGGGTCCTGGTCTCCTATTGGTTCTAGATATTAGGGCTAGTGTTGTGATTGGATAGTGATAGTGCTAGGGTTCCCATTGGCTGAAGGGGTCACCTGACTACTAGGGCTATAAACGGCCAAGGCTTAGGGCGTCTCAACCCGGGCGTCAAGTCTAAGGGTGTAGAGGACAAGGGTGAGTGCCTGTTTAAGCATGTTCGAGAGTGGTCGGGACCTGGGCCAGAAATGCCTCCTGCCATTTTGCCATTCATTAATACCCACCCTATGTATGTGCCCCTCTGTATATAAGCATTTATTGTACCTATCTTTGTGTATTGCTTTGTATAAACATGTAGAATAATTATGTTGTTATAAAAACAGACAAAAAATATTAATCATCTTTGGTCTACATGTACTTTCTTCCATTGTGCATCTATGTACCTCTATGTACTTGGTGTGAGGAAAATCCCAGGACGTCTAATGTACACTGTAAACAATCGGGATGGATCAACAATCAAGCAGGAAAAATCAAACATGTAAATCTATCTATATAAAATATATATCTTTAATAAATTTTGATTTAAAAACAACAACATATAGTGTATGACAACAAGGTCAGCCCATATGTTTGGAGTAGAAAATAATTCAAATGCAAACAGTTCAATTAATCAAAACAACATAAAATTACAAGAACAATATATAAAATTCATATATGAAAAAGCATGTAATACATCAAATATTAAAAAGGAGAACATAAGAACTCGACGCGCGTTTCGGCAGCGAACCGCCTTCTTCAGGAGACAAAGGATCAATCCTGAAAATGCATATATGAAAGAAAAAATGTCTATTAAAATATATTCCATATGGCGATATATCTACACAGTGCATTTCCTATAATCATATCTAAACATGGCATTTCCTACTATCATATCTAAACATGACATTGCCTACTATCCTATTGGCCATCCTTCTCGATTTGTCTACGCAGTGGCAATGATTCATAAAGATATCTCTGTCGATTGTATAGTACCTGACTGACTATAGTGATTCCTAGGTTGATCTATCAGTATTGGTTTCAACCTTTATCATAAAACACATACAGCTGATAGCCTATTATTGTAAAGTACTGCTATACAATGGTTGGATTTCAAATGTTATATTGTATCTTCAACGTCCCATTGATAGGGATTGCGAATATGCAGTGGGTCGAACCATCTTTTCTTATTATGTACAGATTACTGACATAGAAACATGTTGTAGTACATAGAGGGTTACTTACAAACATTGGATGCTCTATCCATACAGTAACAGTGATGGGAGGTGGTGACCCCTATAGTTTCAATTACTTTCCGGAAGACAAATGTTCTAATGGCAAGAGAAATAAACAAAATATATATTTTGTTTATTTCTCTTGCCATTAGAACATTTGTCTTCCGGAAAGTAATTGAAACTATAGGGGTCACCACCTCCCATCACTGTTACTGTATGGATAGAGCATCCAATGTTTGTAAGTAACCCTCTATGTACTACAACATGTTTCTATGTCAGTAATCTGTACATAATAAGAAAAGATGGTTCGACCCACTGCATATTCGCAATCCCTATCAATGGGACGTTGAAGATACAATATAACATTTGAAATCCAACCATTGTATAGCAGTACTTTACAATAATAGGCTATCAGCTGTATGTGTTTTATGATAAAGGTTGAAACCAATACTGATAGATCAACCTAGGAATCACTATAGTCAGTCAGGTACTATACAATCGACAGAGATATCTTTATGAATCATTGCCACTGCGTAGACAAATCGAGAAGGATGGCCAATAGGATAGTAGGCAATGTCATGTTTAGATATGATAGTAGGAAATGCCATGTTTAGATATGATTATAGGAAATGCACTGTGTAGATATATCGCCATATGGAATATATTTTAATAGACATTTTTTCTTTCATATATGCATTTTCAGGATTGATCCTTTGTCTCCTGAAGAAGGCGGTTCGCTGCCGAAACGCGCGTCGAGTTCTTATGTTCTCCTTTTTAATATTTGATGTATTACATGCTTTTTCATATATGAATTTTATATATTGTTCTTGTAATTTTATGTTGTTTTGATTAATTGAACTGTTTGCATTTGAATTATTTTCTACTCCAAACATATGGGCTGACCTTGTTGTCATACACTATATGTTGTTGTTTTTAAATCAAAATTTATTAAAGATATATATTTTATATAGATAGATTTACATGTTTGATTTTTCCTGCTTGATTGTTGATCCATCCCGATTGTTTACAGTGTACATTAGACGTCCTGGGATTTTCCTCACACTAGTTGTTACCCTGCCCTAGGAGTCTATATACTACCCAGGGGGTCCTTGTTACTTTCACCTGCTTACCCACAGCTTGTCTGTGTAGGGCTGTGCTTTGTGTATCATTACATTTGTTATCAAAGATTGTTAGTACCGACTATATTAATAACGTGTCCCTGAGTTGTTTACATTTCGTAAACATGGCCCAATTACCCACATTTGGGTTTTCTGATGATGTATTTGCATCCCTGGTAGGAACTAGTTCCGCAGCTAACAACAGTGGTACTACCATGATTACCAATAATGAAGACAGTCGAAAACTTTTAGAACTTAAAAAGAAACTAACACGCATGGAAGCCCATGGGGAATTTATATTAGCATATCTTAAAATTGGCATCATCCCAATGGGTCTCAGAATACGTAATATTCCAGGCCTTTTTGTCCATCATAGGCCTTTTCTTGAAAAATGGAGCCTTATTGCAAATAGGTGCTCCCGAGATCTTATGATCCTCATTATTGAAACCGCCAAGGAATTAGCTACAGAAATCAAAAAGGAAATTGATGACTTAGAGACTAAACTTAGAAATTCAGGGAGTGTAGATGAGGCAATAAAGAAAATAGAAGAGGCTAATAAAGAAATAGAGTCTTTTAGTGCATACCTTAATAAACGCAAAAATGACAAACTGGTAAAGGACAAACGTTTCAACACACTAGAAGGTACCTACCCATACCTCAGGCAGGACTTCTACAAACAGAATCATTACAATGATGAAACCAGACCTACCCCCCAGAGAGTCAATAACTTTACAGACTCCTCTGACTCAGAGAATGAAGGAAACAGCAACTACTATGAGGCAGAAAACTATAATCAACATAATGGACCCCGTGCTAAACAGCCTTTTTTAGCCAATCGGGGCCCAAGACGGGGCAGACCCAGAGTCCACTTCCAGAATCAATCCAGGGGCAATTTTCAACAGGCCCATCATCACCAACAGCAACATCAGCAGTACCAACATCAACCACAGGAACCCCAATTCATCCGCGAAACTCGCAATCGCCAGTATTGGGGTCAAGGGATGTGATCCCCATCTTTAATCTGTCCTCTAAACATCTAGACATTCACACTGAGACGCTACTTTCGAAAGGTCTATCATATGTCCCTCATGCACAAGTAAACATATTTGAACTACAAAAGGATATTATTTCTTTTTTTCGAAAAATCAGACTGAAAAAGTTTTTTGCAGCCTCTTGTCTAGACACTACTGATATAAACCAGACAACTAACCAGGTAGCATTACCTTCCACTTTCAGCCCATCCCTAGATCAATTAGGACCGGAGGTCGCCAGCTTTGAACTGGTTGTTCTCCAACAACTAGAGAGATCTCTTAGATTTATACCAAAGCCCATATACAATTTAAGCAGAGAGGAATCAGAAGCTCTTCGTAACTTAAGAAAAGACAACAAGCTAGTAATCAAGAGCTGTGATAAAGGAGGCGGTATAGTTCTATTAGACAGTCTACAATATGAACAAAAAATGATAAATCTGTTGTCAGATACCGCCACTTATTCCAAAATAAGAACTAATCCACTGAGCACAATTTCTAAGAAGATACAGAATCTAACACTAACAGCACTGTCCTCGGGAGATATCAACCAAAAAGAATTCGATTATCTTAATAGCCATCAACACAAGACTGCATGCATTTATGGTATGCCGAAGATTCACAAAGATCAAGTAGACCCTCCTTACAGACCTATTGTGTCTACAATAGGAACCAATACAGAACCTCTGTCCAAATTTATTGATTCATACCTACGGCCTCATGTCCCCAAAATCACCTCTTACATCAGAGACACAGGCGCCATGATTTCAAAAATAGAAAATCTACCATTCGATCCCAACAAGGATTTGTTGGTGACGATGGACATAGAGGCGTTATATAGTAATATCCCGCAGCAACAAGCATTATCAGCAACTAGTTGGTTCATTGACACCCACAACATCGTGTGTCCCAAAGATTTTCTACTTGACTTGTTACAAATTGTCCTCTCAGAAAACATAGTAGAGTTTGGAAACTCACTATTTCGCCAAGTAAAAGGCGTCAGTATGGGGGCATCTGTAGCTCCCTCTATTGCCAATATCTATATGGCAGCTTTTGAAACACGATTCATTTACAATGAGGTTGCCCCGTTTTTTGAATCCATCTCCCATTGGTCCAGATATATAGACGATATCTTTTTTATCTGGACCAATGGGATGGATTCACTTCGTGAATTTCTTGAGTGGATTAATTTGACAGATGTGAATCTTAAGTTTACTGCCCAACACAGTGACACACAGGTCGAATTTTTGGATGTTATTATTAAGAATCAAAACAACAAACTTATCGTTGATTTGTTTATAAAATCGACAGCGAGAAACACCTTATTACATTACAAAAGTTTTCACCCGCGATGCCAAAAAGAGAGTATCCCCTTCTCTCAATTTCTCCGAGTTAGGAGGAATTGCTCCAACCTATCGGATTTTGACATTCAAGCACAAAAAATGAGACAGAAATTTCTCAATAGGGGATATCCTCATAGATTAATACGAGACTCGTATAAACGTGCGAGATACTATGACCGTGACCACCTACTAAGCAATAAGACTCCTACAACCAATGACCAATTGGTATGTATTACTAAGCATTCCACTCTTGATAAAACAGTCAGACACATTGTCAATTCCAATTGGCATATCCTCAACTCCAATCCCACCAGTACCAAACTAGAGAAGCCTATTTTTGCGCATAAGAGAAACAAAAACCTGAAGGATCTCATAGTACATTCTCGTTTTATAGGTATGAATACGCAGTCAGAATTCCTACAGAGATCAATCAGTAATAATTTCCCAGTTAAAGGTACTGTCAAATGCTCATCCTGTAAATCCTGCAGTAACATCATTGAAGGTGAGTTTTTTGAACATAATGGGTGTCGGACTTCTGCTCAAGACATGTGGAATTGTAGGACTATGAATTGTATATATTTCATCTTGTGCCCATGCCAACTTGGCTATGTGGGCGAAACCTCAAGATCGGTCCAAACCAGGCTTACTGAACACAGGTCTGCTATCCGCACAAATAAACAGCTAGCTCCCTTGGTAAAGCATTTCAAAGAAAACCACCATGCTCCAGATGAGTTTAAATGGCGCATTTTGGAGAAAATTAGACTCCCAAACAACAAAGGTGGAGATCTAGTGAGAAAGAAAAGAGAGGTGTTCTGGATTTTCTCCCTGGGAACGTTTAAAAAGGGCCTTAATGCCGAGATTCCCTGGGAAAATGCCATCCTTTAGTTCCTGTTAGTAATCTATTTTTAGTCACTCCAAGAATCTCTATCATTAATATGATGTGTTTAGAACTGCTATTAAGTAAACACGTTATAACTACATTCTTCCGGGAAATCTATATCGCTATCGGTATTTGATTTCGTGGATACCTGTAATTCTTGTACATATTTATTATGTGCGATAATTTTTTGCGATCGGTGTATACTCTGGGGATTGGTAACCTTAAAACACAAATGAAAATATATAAGATTTAGTTTAACATTCTCTATATATCATCCTTATATTGGAAGACATTCCCCTTCAATTCCTAAACGAGTACATAACAATACTCTACTTAAACAATCCTGAATTAACAAATTCCTCGTCATTATGTCGGGTTAGGAGATATACATGTATCTTATTATGCCTCCTATTTAATATCTCCGATTCTCCGTTAGCTTTCTTAAAGATGGACGAATTGAAAAGATACAAAGAATGTCTCTATGAATATTCCATAGTGTTTTAAAACTTCGGGATTAATATTAATCCCTTCATCGATTTATTACTAGATACATTAGACACGTTATTACCGTGAAATAAAGAACAGACTATCTAGAAATACCAGACGAACCCGAGAAGGTTCGGGCGCCATTTTGGATAGGGATATGTATAACGAACTTCTAAAGTAGTCCTTCGTTAATATCTATGAATGTTAACGATCGCACTCGCATTTTCGCGCCATAATCTTGGTTTAAATGGGACCTTCTACCATCCGGCAGCTATCGGGTTTTTTTCGTGGAGACGTGGTTCCCAACACACGAGCGTCGGAGCAGCACCATCCTGCTGTCCGCCTGTCGTCTACTTCTTTAAGGTAAGAAACTCCGGCAAATAGGGTGCTTCTCACTATCTCTGTAACTCAGTTTGAGTACAGATTAACTAGCTAACGTTATTGATCTTCCACCGTTATTCCTTCCTTTAGAGACGGCTGATTCTTATTTTACGTGGAGGTCGGAATTTCTATATAACACGAACGTTGGAACAGCACTACGCTGCTGCCCGCGTATTGGTTTTTAATTTAAGGTAAGAACTTTAGACACTCGCAACTATTATCACCCCAGATTGACTATGTGCACTCGAATCTAATAAATAAACGAGACTGACACCCGACCGCTACTCCTTTTCATAGAAACGGCTTTTCCATTTTCTATGTGGAGGTCAGAGATATATGTACAACGAGCGTTGGAACAGCACCACCCTGCTGCCCACACAGTATTTTTAAATTTGAGGTAAGAACTTTGGACATCTATAGTCGTTATCAGTTTAGCATGATTATGGATCAATATGCCATCGTTAAGTGCACTCGAATTTAATAAATTAAGGCGACTGACCCCCGACCGTTACTCCTTCTCATAGTAACGGCTGTCCCATTTTCTATGTGGAGGTCAGAGATATATATACAACGAGCGTTGGAACAGCACCATCCTGCTGCCCTCGCAGTATTTCTAAATTTGAGGTAAGAACCTTGGATACCTATAGTTGTTATTAGTTTAGCTTGATCATGGACCAATATGACACCGTTATTGATCTCCAATCATGTCACTTGTTACAGATACTGGTAATTAACCTTATATCCGGAAATCAGACTTATTAAATACGTGAACTGGAACAGCACCTCCCTGCTGTCCTTTCGCTTTTTAATTACCTAAGGTAAGATTGTAAATATCTTATGCACCTTAAATACTCGTCCAACTAATGTAACGCCATGTAGACTGAGGTTTAAACTGATAATTTATAGTATAGAATTATCCACATGTCTTGTGCAGTTACCTTGACCCATTCAGGTACATTCTGAAGAACCTTTCTTCAGTTTCTGTAATAATCTATATTTTGTTTATTTCTCTTGCCATTAGAACATTTGTCTTCCGGAAAGTAATTGAAACTATAGGGGTCACCACCTCCCATCACTGTTACTGTATGGATAGAGCATCCAATGTTTGTAAGTAACCCTCTATGTACTACAACATGTTTCTATGTCAGTAATCTGTACATAATAAGAAAAGATGGTTCGACCCACTGCATATTCGCAATCCCTATCAATGGGACGTTGAAGATACAATATAACATTTGAAATCCAACCATTGTATAGCAGTACTTTACAATAATAGGCTATCAGCTGTATGTGTTTTATGATAAAGGTTGAAACCAATACTGATAGATCAACCTAGGAATCACTATAGTCAGTCAGGTACTATACAATCGACAGAGATATCTTTATGAATCATTGCCACTGCGTAGACAAATCGAGAAGGATGGCCAATAGGATAGTAGGCAATGTCATGTTTAGATATGATAGTAGGAAATGCCATGTTTAGATATGATTATAGGAAATGCACTGTGTAGATATATCGCCATATGGAATATATTTTAATAGACATTTTTTCTTTCATATATGCATTTTCAGGATTGATCCTTTGTCTCCTGAAGAAGGCGGTTCGCTGCCGAAACGCGCGTCGAGTTCTTATGTTCTCCTTTTTAATATTTGATGTATTACATGCTTTTTCATATATGAATTTTATATATTGTTCTTGTAATTTTATGTTGTTTTGATTAATTGAACTGTTTGCATTTGAATTATTTTCTACTCCAAACATATGGGCTGACCTTGTTGTCATACACTATATGTTGTTGTTTTTAAATCAAAATTTATTAAAGATATATATTTTATATAGATAGATTTACATGTTTGATTTTTCCTGCTTGATTGTTGATCCATCCCGATTGTTTACAGTGTACATTAGACGTCCTGGGATTTTCCTCACACTAGTTGTTACCCTGCCCTAGGAGTCTATATACTACCCAGGGGGTCCTTGTTACTTTCTCCTCTATGTACTTGGACCTGTGTGTCTGGTACTTTTATACTGAAAAAAGCATATCCAATGCACTGCCTATTTCTCATCATGTACCTCTACCAATATCTTTAATCTGCATATACTTACATCCTTTATGCATCAATATACTTTCAATGTACTTATAGATCTATATATTTATCACTCTCTTCTAATTTAGCATTTCCAATGCACTACCCTATTTCTCAGCATATAATTCTCTTAATATATCTTCTAGCTCAACTTGCTGACTCATCTCAAACTTCTTTCTACAATGCACTACCCTATCTCTGACCCTATACATCTATCATTATATCCTCTACACCCACTCTCTCATTCATCCCAAACCCCATACCACTACTATGTCCCCCAAAATAACCCTTTCTTGACTCTCTCCTACTCTACCCCTCCTTGCATCATATGACATCTCTTTTACTATACCCATCCCCCAAAACAAACCTTTCTAAACTCTTTCCTCTGACTCTTCGCCTTCAAAAACCATTTTTACTCACCCAAAAGCCCCCTCCTACTGTTATGACCTTTAAAAGCAATCCTTCACTCTTCTATCCCTCCACTAGCCTTTTCAAACTAAACTAAATAACAGACTAACATGTTCACTTCTCTAATTCCATATTCCTCTATACTAAGTCACCACTAATCCTTTATGGGTTCCAGAGTAGCATGCTACTCACCAACAAAGCGTTTCAACACCTCCTCAGGGTTACAAATGCTATATAAACGCCAACCTTTTTCCCTTTTTTACCCCTTCCCAACGCTTCTCAATCCAAATAATTGACTAACATATCCACTACTCAAATTACTTCATATTTCACTATACAAATTTTTACTTCTAATCATTTATGGGTTCCAGAGTAGCCTGCTCCTTGCCAGAAAAGCACTTCAACACCCCATCAAGGGTAACAGGCTCTATATCAATACAAACCTTTTTTCCTCTTCTATCCTTCTGCTATCCTTCCAAATCCAAATAACTGACTAACATATCCCCCACCTAAAATGTACTTGCACGTTTCAATATACTATTTCAACACTGATCCTCTATGGGTCGTAGAGTAGCATGCTACTCACCGAAAAGCGTTTTGACGCCTTGTCAGGGGTAGTAAGCGATATACAAATGAAATTACAATACAATACAATATAAGGGTTACTGTTCTGGCCCGGGCCGTTGGGTCAGTATATAGCAGCCTGACCCAATTTACATATTCCTCTGGTATCCCGAATAGTGGTAAAGCTCTTAACATATAGCACCAGTGTAATGATGCGAATGCCTGTCTCATATCCAGCGAGATACAGCCTGCGGCCGTATCGTCCGCTGGTGTCAATGTAAGTGTCTGATGCAGTCACCTAATGTTTAGTCATGTACTCCTACCCGGTACAAAGCTGCACTGGTCTATGTGTATCAGTTGTGCAAGGTATGGTTGTAGCTGACGAGCAAGAATTTTGCTGAGGATTTTATAATCCGTATTCAGAAGACAAAGGGGGCAGTAACTCGACATATCATTGGGATCTCTGCCTGGTTTTAATAGAGATGCAACTAAAGCCTGTTGTGTGGTGGGGTTAGAGATCCTGTCTCGAGCGCAGCCCTATATAGTTTTTCTAGGTGTGGGATTAACTATGTTGAGAATACCTCGTAGAACTCCACAGGTAGGCTATCAAGCCTTGGGATCTTGTTTTGTGGGAGATCTTTTATTGGCAAACAGATTTCTGATCGTGTTATGGGCTATGCTAGTTCTTTTTTTGGGGCATCCGAAAGCCGGGGGACATTCAGACCATCAAGGAAATCTAGCAGTTCTTATTCTAGTATTTCTACTGGCGCTGTGTACATGCCTTCATAGTATTGGCAAAATGCCATATTAATTCCTAGTTGTGGGGTTGCCGTACCACCGCCTGGTATCTTCACCTCTTGCGCCGGGGTGTTAGCTGGTATATCCCATATGATTCTAGATAGCAGCGGGCCAGCCATAACTGCTTCGGCCTGCTGCTTATGTGTATACGCTCTGTAATCAATTGTGCGCAACTGTTCTAGGAGTTCTGCGTATTTTATATTTGCTTCCTGTAATACCGCCTTTTTTGTGTCGTCTTGTATTGCCTCCCGTTCAAACCCACCTAATTGTTCCTCAACATCTTGCAGCTCTCTGTGCACTATGGCCCGGGCTCCCACCCTAGTGCTTATGGCCACGGCCCTGATTACCGTCTTGAAAGCCTCCCATTCTACCTGTAGGTACCCTGCAGTACCAGTATTTTCTATAAAGTAATGGGATATAGCCGTAGAGAAGGCATCCCGAAAGACTGAATCCTCAAGGGCTACAGACTGCAGCCTCCATGTTGTCACTGGTGTTGGGATTTTCCCCCACTCGACCTCTACTTCCAGAACTCGGGGTCTCTAGTTGGCAATAGTATACACCTTTGCCCAAGTAGGGACCCTTCGTCTACGTCAGGGAAAGGGGATAACACTACTGGATAACCCCTGCTCACCCCCTTGGTAGCTTGGCACCAGCAGACAGGCTATCTCAGAGACAGTGTGTTAAGCATTTGTGAACATATACAGTAACACAGTGAAAACACTACAAACGGACACCACACCGGGATGTATAAAAATAAGTATTCTTTATATAGACTTATCACAAGACCACAAACGACAAAAATCCATAATACGATACTTCACGATGATACTTACCGATGGTAGAAGTAATTCAAAAATAGGCTCTTGAATTCAAATATTCTCTAGCAACAGATAACCCCAACGGGAATTATCACAACAACGAAGCAAAAAGTGTTCTCAAGGTACGGCACCACCTGCGTCCGGCCCAGAGTCAAAATAGACCCCCACAGTACCTCAAGAAAGTAAACAAAGGCCGTTCACGGTGTCGGGGAGTTGCGATGTCGTTTTGGCGTTGCAGCGCCGGTTCCTTTCCTTGCTTCGGAGGAAAGTGATGCGTTGTTGTCCTGGATGCGTGAGCAGGAAGAGGAGGCGTCGGTCCTGACCAGAGAGGATGTGAAGTTGCTGCAGCGCCGGCACCATAGGTCCTTACGATGTCGCTAGGTTGATGGATTCTTGGTCACCTTTGTCGATGCTCGGCTCTGGACAGAGGTGGGTCTCGGAGTTGATGCGGCACAGCAGCAGGTGTCGGTCTACGGTTCAAGACGGAGCAGCGTTCACGACTTCGGTGCAGATGGCGGCTACGATTGCTTGCGTTAGTTGAAGAGTTCCTCTGTAGTGGCGGAAACAGTAAGTACCAGCAGCACGCAAACAGAAGGAGTGAAGACTTTGAAATCCCTGCGTCTTCAGACAGGGGGCAAGCTCAATTCAAGCCCTTGGAGAATATTCTGCAAGATGATAGAAGTTCCTCTTGGATGGTCCTTTCTCCACTCGTCGGCAATGAAGACACCACTGCAGGCCAAACCACTACAGCCCATGGGCAGAGGGACAGTACAACTCCTGCAGCTTTCTTCGGTGCTTCTCCTTGGCAGAGGATCGTCTTGTGTTCCCTGAAGTGACCTAAAGTTCTGGGGTCTTGGTCCCCCTTTTATACAACAAAATCCTTTGTTTCTGAAGGCAGAGAGTGTCTGTACCTAGTCCAAACCAGTTCTGTGCAGTCCTGGAGCACTTTGTTTACAGGACACCTTCTTTCCTTTGACCGTGGGCCAGGGACATCAGATGCACCACAGGAGGTGGAGCCAGCATTGTGGAAGGCAGGGACAGCCCTATTCGGACCCAGGAGCTGCTCCTCCCACCATTTTACATGCAGGTAGGTCTATTCAGCCCTGTGCTGACTCACCCTGTCTCCTGGAATCCCCTAGCCCCTGTCACTCAAAAACCTGACACACAATACACAAACTAGCTGAGGCAGGCTGGAATGGTTAGGTAAGAAAATACCTACTTTCTAAAAGTGGTATTTTCAAATGCAGACTGTTAAAACCAACTTCACTAAAATATATATTTTATCATTCTGAGTTCAGGCATACTAAACTCGAATTCCTACCATGTTCCCTGGGTCAGTTAGGATTATAAGGTGTTATAATCAAACTGCCATTCTGGCTGTGGGGACTGGTAGCCTTGCAATAGTGAAAAACGAAAATGATGTAATTCACTATTAGGACATGCCACACACATCAGGGCATGTCCTACCTTTTACATACAATGCACCCTGCCCCCCGGCCTTCTTTAGGGGTGTCAGATCTGAAGAAAAGGGAAGGTTTAGGGACTGGCAAGTGGGTGCACTTGCCAAGTCGACATGGCAGTCACACACTGCAATGGCAGGACTGAGGCACACTTTAAAAGCTGCTTCTGTGGGTGGCACAACCAGTGCTGCAAGCCCACCAGCAGCATTTGATTTACAAGCCCTGGGCATACATGGTGCACTGTACTAGGGTCTGACAAGTAAATCAAAAACCCAATCATGGAGTCACTAATCAATACATCCATTTACAATAGGGAGAGCATACGCACTTAGCACTGATCAGCAGTGGTAAAGTGTCCAGAGTCATAAAACCAACAAAAACAGGTCAGAGAAAATAAAGGAGGAAGGCAAAAAGTTCAGGAATGACCCTGCAAAAAGGGCCAAGTCCAACACAACCCCCTTCCATCCAAAACGCAGGGTAGACCAATCACTACCTTGATGGGCTTCCCTGCTTTGGGCGATAGAACATGGACCCTGGCCTGCAAGAGCTGGGGCATATTCCAGTTCTATGCCAATCTGAACCCATTTGGATCCCTCTGTCCATACTCTCAGGGCCCACTAAGCTAATCCATGGGGAACCCTTCTCCTCACTTGTGGACACCACCTGTGCAGCACCTAACCTTAGCTTGCTTACAGGTGTGTTCCAACAGATAGACAGCAAGCAACAGTGGCCACTGACTGTAGTCAGTAATGAGACCCAGACCGTATGCCTCTCAGAGCTCTCAAACCTCTGTGGTGTCAGAGAGCGGGGGCAGTAGACACAGGTGCTTGGCCACTCTTCCTCCTGTCAGGTCAGGTATGACATCCTGATACTGATACTGACCCACCAGCCCCGGGTCTGTACCGGCCGGCTGGACAGGAGACTTGGGTAGGCTTTCCCACACCCGGTCCTCTTCCTCCTTGGGGCTCTGTACCCTCCCACTTGGAGTGGTACCCCCTCCAGAATTGTCAGGGTCCCTGTAGCAGGTGTCCTGCACAATTCACCCACTAGTTCAAGGGTTCTATCCTGCAACTGGGCTTCCAGGTCAGAGGGGACACCCTGAACCTGGCCCTCCAACCTAGAGTCTAAATCCTCCAGTTGAATCGGGGTCAGAGGCGAGGACTTTCTCCCTCTGCACCCCTTTCCAGAGTACTGCACCCCCCATCAGGAGCGGAATCCCCAGAAGACAAACCGGTCAGGACACTGTTTACCGTTGTCCCACCCTCCAGGTCAGACAACACCTGAACCTGGCTTCTTAACCCAGGAACCAACCCCTGCGGTTAAACACTTGCCCGGCACACCAGGACATTGGGAGCACATATGCCCCCGAGGGTGACACTCAACTCATGTGTCGTGTGACAGTCTGCCTGGCGCAGATCTTCTAATTGGCATATGGCTGTGTCTGAACTGGGGTGGCAAAGTGAGCTAAAGAACGATAATGGATTTAACCCAGATCTGTGACAGGGGGTGAGTGTCTGAAAAGTTTCAGCGCTCCATCCATCATCTCCTTGTGTTTGCTTTTTTCGCCCTAAGTTGGCAGGGTATGCCCAGACGTGGGTCCCTTGCTCACTTTGCCTCTGAATTCAAGCTAGCCTGGCTGATGACGGCTGTTAGCCAGAAACCGGTCCCAGGATGCTTGTTTACGGTCCAGGGAAGACATGGCTTGGCAGTTCGGGCTGGACTCTTCCCATGAGGCACAGGGTCAAGACTGATTTGCATATGGCTGTGTTTAAACTGGGGAGCCAAGTGAGCCAAAGAACGATGATTGATTCAACCCAGATCTGTCACTGGAAGTGAGTGTCTGAAAAGTTTCAGTGCTCCGTCCATCAGGAGCCTTTGATTTACAAGCCCTGGGCACACATGGTGCACTGTACTAGGGTCTGACAAGTAAATCAAATAACCCAATAATGGACTCACTAATCAATACATCAATTTACAATAGGGAGAGCATATGCACTTCAGCACTGATCAGCAGTGGGAAAGTGCCCAGAGTCATAAAACCAACAAAAACAGGTCAGAGAAAATACAGGAGGAAGGCAAAAAGTTCGGGGATGACCCTGCAAAAAGGGCCAAGTCCAACAATTATGATCTGACAGCATTTTCCCAGGTAAGTAATGTGGGTGATTTTGTCTATTAACGATATAGTAAAGAATATCGTATCAATGCATGTATCTAGCCGCCCAGTTTCCCAGTGCTTCAGCTTGTTTCCTGCTGCTAGTCCCCGACATAGGAGGATCGGAGCGATCCAGGTCTGTATTCAGTACTGCATTGCAATCTCCACCCATTATCCAGGGATACCCCTCCCAGTCTGCTAAGACCGTACTTAGTGCTTCCCAGAACTTATCCTGGTCCGTATTGGGAGCATATATGCTACTGAGTACTAGATGTTCCCCATCTAAGGTGCCACGGAGCAGTACATATCTGCCATTAATATCAATTCTCTGTTCTAGGACAACTAACAGAGTGCCGTTCCTCACCCATATAGCTGCACCCCTCGCAAATGCGGAGTAAGAGGTACAGTATAATTGTCCCCTTCACTTTTTCTTTAACTTCTCGGCTTCAGACCGAGGTAGGTGAGTTTCCTGCAACAGTGTGATGTGAGCCTTTCTCCTTGTTAGTGGTGCGTATATCCTATGCCTATTGTGTATAGACCCCATCCCCCTAACATTCCAGGTCAATGTCTTGTACCCCCTAGTGTGAGCCATGTATGGTCATGAGGCGTTAGAAGTATACTATGTGCGTGCCCCACAGTGTAGCTATGACTGTCTTAGCATGAAGTGACCCTACCCAACTCTATTTCTAATCATAATACAAGGTTCCCCCTCTGAACAGTAGAGGACCGAATAATAACACTGAGAACAAGTAAGAAGTCTAACATTTGGTGCATTATAGCAGTTGCATTGAGGGGGTGTGAACTACAAGCAGTAGTAGATGTAGTGTCGGAGAGACACGTTCTAGTGTTCCAGCATGTTGTCACACACTGAACACCCACCCACCACAGGCGTCATCAGTCAGATGACCCTGCTTAATAAAAAGGGCGGAGCACACCTCATCACAATGGCGACAAGGCGGAAGCTGTGCCACGCGTGCCACAGCTAAAAGAAAAATCGTGGAGAAAGGGGGAGGGAGCTGCCTGTCCAGAAGGCACCCCCCCTGTGAATGGCGCCGGCCGCCGAGAGACCGGCGGGGCGTGTGCCGAGCCCCGGACCTGCATGGAGATAAGGTGACCGGGAGCCTACCCTGCACCCTATGAGCCTAGCGTGAGCCACCCCCCCTGCGAGGAAGTACCCGGGGGACAAGAGCGAGCCGAGCGGAGCCCACCCGCATCGGTCATGACGACTCACCGGGTATGAGGTGAGCCCATTAGTTCGCAAAGTGCCTGGAGGTAATTCCAAGCCAGCGGGAGCTCACCCCGCATCTGCGGCCCTGACCCCCACCCCGCGCAGCATGCAGACTGAATGAAGCTTCTGGGATGGGGAAGGGAACAGATAGAAGACTGTGTGCCGCCTGCGGCAACAGGGACGGAGCATAGAGCCGCTACTCACTCCCCCCCACCCCCGCGAGAGAAAATAGCAGTGCCCCGAACAGAGCGGGCAAACTTCAGCAGCAACAGCCCTTCCCTGCCCCGCACAGCGCCCAACACGAAGAGGATGAGCTCTGCCCAAGTGGGGCAAGCAGCCCCAGCCGCCCCCCCCTGCGCAGCGAAGTGAGCTGAGAGAGGTTGCTGCAGTGGGGGAAAGCCGTGAAAAGTAGCGGCGGGCGGCCCATGGCCATTCCAGGCGGCCAGCATAAACCAAAGCCAGCCCCCTCCGCCCCATGCAGCGTGTGAGTTGCGAGGATTCAGCGGCCGGGCGAAGGCGAACAGCCGGAGTGGTCAGCGCCAAAACCTGCGAGGGACTAGGCAGCCGTGGGCTGAGGTACTGCTAACTGAGAGAAGCTGTGGGGGACATTCGCAGTGCAGCCGGGAGCGTGCACAATTGTAGCAGAGAAGTGCCCCGATCACGTGGACACAAACAAATGACACTTCCACAAAAAAACAGGGAATGGACTAAGAGTGGAAAGAGCCTACCTGCGTTAGGTGTGCCTGTGCCATGTGGAGGAAGTGACGAGAGAAGCCGAGGTCACGAGAAGCCCAGCACCTGCAATAGGGAGAAAAGGACACACTGCCACCTAGTGGCCACCTGGAGATACCACGCCCAGCAGCCTGAATAAGCAGTGTAATGGCTGCAATAATGTGAAAGACACCAAGACACGAACATAGTGCACACAGATGGAAAAAGCACAAATGGTTAAAGCACTGGACTGCAACAACCAATACAATCATAGAAGCAAGAGAGTAGTATGCAGCACCTCTGGGATACCTACCACACAGTGAAACAGATGAGAAACTGTGTGCAAACTACAACCAGGGACAAGGCAATGCACACGCTCTGGATGCCAGGTGCATACCCAAAAGAGTGCGCAAGTGACTTGCCATGCCAGAGAGGCGCCAAAGCACTGCAAAGGGACGGTGCGAGAAACACACCAGGAGTGCAACAACTCCACACAGAATACTCAAGAGAGCATGCAGCACATGCACCCAAAGAACCAAACAAAGAGCGCAGCCATCAGCGCGCAAAAGGGAGTGACCAGGAGAAGGTCGACAGAACGGTGGCGCAACCCTCCAGAAGCACTTGAGCCACGCCCGGAGAGAGTGCAGCAATGTCTGGTGGCCACAGGCTATCTCTGCAGTAGTAAGGCGAAGACCGGAGCACCACCACACGAACCGACGGTGGTTCAGAAACTCAGCAACAGGCAAGTGCGAAGGTGCGTGAAGCAAATGTGCAGCAGAACCGACGACAGTGAAGCACTACCCAGACACTGGGCGGAAGCCGAGACAAAGCCCAAAGCAGCAAGTCACTAAAGCAACCGAAGAGTGCCTCTAGAAACGCGCCAAAGCAAGTGAACTGCGACGGAAAGGAAGAAGCAGCCGACCGCCCGATGGTCGCAAGGAAGTGGAGGATAAAGCCGACCAGTCGGATGGTCACCCAAGAAGAAAATATGAACCCGACCAGTCGGATGGTCGCCCGAGAAGAAGATATGAAGCCGACCAGTCGGATGGTCGCCCAAGAAGAAAATATGAACCCGACCCGTCGGATGGTCCTCCAAGAAGAAAATATGAACCCGACTTGTCGGATAATCGCCCGAGAAGAAGATATGAAGCCAACCAGTCGGATGGTCGCCCGGGAAAAGAAGAAGCCGACCAGCCAGATGGTCGCACCAAGAAGCCGATCAGCCAGATGGTCGCACCAAGAAGCCAACCTGCCAAAGATCGGCAGAGTGGACTGGCAAGAGGTCCAACAAGTTCGACCAAGGCGTGGTCGGCGAACATGGACCAACGAACTTCGACACCTCAAGTTAGCAGAGAAGAACTGAAGATAAAGTGAAGGTCGCAACGCTAACTCTGGCAGTTGAGAGAAAAGAAGACAGTGTCCTAGGACTAGGACAGGACCAGGAAGACACGTGCAGATGGCGCGCGCTGCATGGGGAAGCCTGGTCAGAGAAGATGAAAGGAGATCGGATCAGGTTACGTCACGAGAAGAAGGAAGAGGAAATCAGAGTGGCACGCCGCCACTGCGAAAAGGAAGGTGACAGGCACTGGAACATCTGAGTGCGTTAGAGGACAAGGCCTGCCAAGAGCTCCGGCAGCACCGATTGGAGACATCTACCTGGGAGCCATCCATCCACATGGCGATCGCGGAAGAGAGCAAGCTGGTCTGTTGATGACATATACCTTTGGGGTTGGGCGGAAGATTGGATGGCGAGAGTGCTCAGGCATCGGGAGGCTGAAGTACTGACCACTCCAAACCAGCCCGTGGCAACCCAAGAAGCAGAGGCCTCAAGGGATTCAGTTGGCAGCAAGTCCCGCACGGGAGACAGATCCACAGCTGCGCGTCTGTAGGACCCACGAGGATGAAAGCCTTGTGTGCAATGAAAGGAGTCAACAACTCAACCTTCAGGTGGAACTAAGGACACAACGTGAGGCTCGTGACGCGTCCCACTCACGGCCCAAAGGCTATGGTGGAGCAACACGAAAGAAAGCACCAGTCCAGTGGAAGTCTGGCAAAGAGGGCCTCCCGGGCATCTTGTGAGAGAAGAGCACCGGCGAGAGGGGCCTCCTAGTGAGAGCGATGTGTGTTCCTACTCTTTTCACCTGCCAAGAGACACTTTGAAGCCTGCCCGGAGACATCACCAAAGACCAGGACAGAGTAGGGGAAGCTAGGAACCAGACAACACCCGTATCATCCACCCTTCCCTCCAACTACTCATCGTCACCAGTTTGAGTGAAGCAAAGGAAAGACTGGGAACAACGTCCAGGCTGCGCAGGCAGAAGACTAGACCCACGAACACCTGCGGCCTGCAAGCAGCCAAAGAGACTTAATTGAAATCATGAGTCCAATGTTATATTTGGTATATTTTCTTTCCCACAGGTTTTAGACTTTTGTCCTTGGTTTTGATTTTTCACCAAGTTTGGGAGGGATGTAGTGTCGGAGAGACACTTTCTAGTGTTCCAGCATGTTGTCACACACTGAACACACACCACAGGTGTCATCAGTCAGATGACCCTGCTTAATAAAAAGGGTGGAGCGCATGTGCTCCTGGCCAGTTACACCACCCCACTACTGTGTCCTGTGTGTCCTTCCTTAGCAATGCGGGCCTAGGGCCCTCACCTCATCACAGTAGATATAAGGGTGGAATACCCCACAATTATTGTCGGAACCAAACGAGGATGAGCCCGTATATAACATGTAGGTAAACATTACTGCGACAGTGTGTGCAGCATGGCACGGCCCATCCTCATTTATCCACAGCCATCATTTCCGGTCAGGACAGTACCTCCCGAACACCATACAATCCCATTATTTCAAACCAGGAAGTCATTTAAAGTCTGCGGAGTGATCGATGGAAAGAGGGCCAGACTATTATCGAAGTCTGAGTGTATCATGGAGTCCTCTGATGAGTCAAGCGATCCCGGTACTGATTGTACTTCTCGATCATCCAGTGCTGTCGCTGCTTGTATCGACGATTTCTATCCATCTAGTATTTGCTCCGGGGAGGGGTTTGTTGCTGTTTCCCACCAGGGCGGCAACCTACGGTCTAGTTTACCTCGGCCTGCCCTCTGTGATGTGCTTGGTTTCAATGACACTGCTTGCGATGCGCTTTGTGACAGGCCCAAAGACAGTGTTATTTCGAGCCATTCTTCCGCCTCCTCAAGACTATCAAAAACCAGTGATTTTTGCTCTTGTTTTACCTTTTATTTAGCTGGAAAGAGGAGAGCTTACTTCAAATTATAGTCTCTAAGTAGTTTCTTAACACCCTGAAACGATGTTCTCATTTCATGCACTGTCAATGTGAAGTCTGGGTACAGAGATACACGCTTATTCTCTAACTGAATCGGGGCTCTCTCCCAAGCTGACGAGAGCAGGGTGACTCGGTCTTTTAAATTGAGGTTTCCCCCATACAAAGGTTTTGAAATGATTCAATGCCCACATACATTCTAAGGCTTCTCTTTCAATAATGGGATATTTTTCTTCGGCGGGCGACAGTGATCTAGACCATAGGCCAGAGCTTTCCAAAGTGTGTGCCGCGACACCGTACTGTGTCGCCTCCCCTCTGTGGGTGTGTCGCGTGACAATGACCCCCCCGCACGCCGTGTGTGGCAGCCCGGGCTCAGACAGCTCCCGGGCACACACACAGCCGCACCTGACACTTCACAGGTCTTTAAAAGACCGTGTGCATGTTAAAGAGGCTTTGTTGATGTTTCACCCCTTTTAAGAGCCCCTGCAGCGCCACTCTACCTACTGCTTAATGTTTCAGCCCCCACCCCCCCGAAATGCTTTTCTTAGCCCCCCCCCCGAAATGTGGCTCTAGTTGCGCCTCTGCGCTGGGGGTCAAAACGATTCATAAAGGGGGTGGTGATGGACAGAGTATCTGAATTAAGCAGAACACTCCTACCCAGTCAAAAGATCAGGGCTTGATCCATCACCGTTTTTTAGCTCACTGCACCATCCCAGCTCAGAACCTGGCTACATGCAAATTAGTCTGACCCTGGCCCAGTGCATCATGGGAACAGGGCAGACCAAACTACCAAGCCAATTCTTTACTGGAAAGGAAACAAGCTTCCGGGGACCGGTTTCTGGCATTACAGCCGTCTTCGGCCCGGCTTGCTTGAATCCTGATGGTGCAGTGAGCAAGGGACTCACATCTGAGCATACCCTTCCACACTTGTGGTGGCCAAAACGATTCATAAAGGGGGTGGTGATGGACAGAGTATCTGAATTAAGTAGAACACTCCTACCCAGTCAAAAGATCAGGGCTTGATCCATCACCGTTTTTTAGCTCACTGCACCATCCCAGCTCAGAACCTGGCTACATGCAAATTAGTCTGACCCTGGCCCAGTGCATCATGGGAACAGGGCAGACCAAACTACCAAGCCAATTCTTTACTGGAAAGGAAACAAGCTTCCGGGGACCGGTTTCTGGCATTATAGCCGTCTTCGGCCCGGCTTGCTTGAATCCTGATGGTGCAGTGAGTAAGGGACACACATCTGAGCATACCCTTCCACACTTGTGGTGGCCAAAACGATTCATAAAGGGGGTGGTGATGGACAGAGTATCTGAATTAAGCAGAACACTCCTACCCAGTCAAAAGATCAGGGCTTGATCCATCACCGTTTTTTAGCTCACTGCCCCATCCCAGCTCAGAACCTGGCTATATGCAAATTAGTCTGTCCCTGGCCCAGTGCATCATGGGAACAGGGCAGACCAAACTACCAAGCCAATTCTTCACTGGAAAGGAAACAAGCTTCCGGGGACCGGTTTCTGGCATAGCAGCCGTCTTCGGCCCGGCTTGCTTGAATCCTGATGGTGCAGTGAGCAAGGGACTCACATCTGAGCATACCCTTCCACACTTGTGGTGGCCAAAACGATTCATAAAGGGGGTGGTGATGGACAGAGTATCTGAATTAAGTAGAACACTCCTACCCAGTCAAAAGATCAGGGCTTGATCCATCACCGTTTTTTAGCTCACTGCACCATCCCAGCTCAGAACCTGGCTACATGCAAATTAGTCTGACCCTGGCCCAGTGCATCATGGGAACAGGGCAGACCAAACTACCAAGCCAATTCTTTACTGGAAAGGAAACAAGCTTCCGGGGACCGGTTTCTGGCATTATAGCCGTCTTCGGCCCGGCTTGCTTGAATCCTGATGGTGCAGTGAGTAAGGGACACACATCTGAGCATACCCTTCCACACTTGTGGTGGCCAAAACGATTCATAAAGGGGGTGGTGATGGACAGAGTATCTGAATTAAGCAGAACACTCCTACCCAGTCAAAAGATCAGGGCTTGATCCATCACCGTTTTTTAGCTCACTGCACCATCCCAGCTCAGAACCTGGCTACATGCAAATTAGTCTGACCCTGGCCCAGTGCATCATGGGAACAGGGCAGACCAAACTACCAAACTGCGCTGGGGGTGTCGGCTGCTGTTAATATGCTCTGTAGCGCCTCCCTTGACCTCCGCATTTATTTACAAAACATTACATAATTGTATTTGTCTATTGTGTTGAATTTATTTCTCAGTAGTTGCATTTAATAATTATATCACAACCAAACCAACGGCTCCTTGTAATGCACAAACAGCAGAGGCAATGCTTTTCCAGGGGCGGCTCACGCGAGAAGTTCCTGAGAGAAGGGTAACGGCGGAAGGGTGCCACAGAGATATGGGGGGGGGGCAGAGATAGAGGGAGTGATAGAGAGGGAGAGAGCAAGCGAGAGAGAGGGGAGAGACAGAGAGTGAGAGAGAGAGAGAGAGAGAGAGATACTTAAGGATGGAGAGAGGGGGCAAGAGACATACCGAGGGAGAGAAACACAGAGAGAGAGAGAAAGAGAGGGAGAGGGACTGAAGGATGGAGAGAGAGAGAGATAAAGAGAGATAAAGAGAGAGGAGAGATAGAGAGGGGGAGAGAGACTGAAGGATGGAGACGGAGAGAGTTAGGAAGAGAGAGAGGAGAGAGAGATACTGAAGGATGGAGAGAGAGGGTGAGAGAGATACTGAGGGAGAGAGCCAGAGAGAGAGAGGGAAAGAGAGGGGGAGAGAGAGAGAGACTGCAGGGAGAGGGAGAGGAGGGAGAGAGAGGGAGAGGAGGGAGAAGAGGGAGAGGAGGGGGAGAGGGAGAGAGGGAGAGGAGGGAGAGGAGGGAGAGGAGGGAGAGGGAGAGGAGGGATAGGGAGAGGAAGGGAGAGGGAGAGGGAGAGGAAGGGAGAGAGGGAGAGGAAGGAGAGAGGTAGAGGAGGGAGAGGGAGAGGAGTGAGACGGAGAGGAGGGTGAGAGAAGGAGAGGAAGAGAGGAGTGAGAGGGAGACTGAGAGGGAGAGGGAGAGGAGGGAGAGGGAGAGAGAGGGAGAGGAGGGAGAGGGAGAGGAGGGAGAGGGAGAGGGAGAGGAGGGAGAGGGAGAGGAGGGAGAGAGAGAAGGAGGAAGAGGAGGGAGAGAGGGAGAGGAGAGGAGAGGAGCGAGAGAGGGAGAGGAGTGAGAGGGAGACGGAGAGGAGAGAGAGGGAGGGAGAGGAGGGAGAGGGAGAGGAGTAAGAGGGAGATGGAGAGGAGAGAGAAGGAGAGGAGGGAGAGGAAGGAGAGGAAGGGAGAGGGAGAGGAAGGGGGAGAGGGAGAGGAGGGAGAGAGGTAGAGGAGGGAGAGGGAGAGGATGGAGAGAAGGGAGAGGGAGAGAAGTGAGACGGAGAGGAGGGAGAGGAAGAGGAGGGAGAGAGGGAGAGGAGGGAGAGAGGGAGAGGAGGGAGAGCGAGGGAGAGGAGGGAGAGGAAGAGGAGGGAGAGAGGGAGAGGAGCGAGAGAGGGAGAGGAGGGAGAGGGAGAGGAGACAGAGGGAGAGGAAGGAGAGGAGACAGAGGGAGAGGAGGGAGAGGAAGAGGAGTGAGAGGGAGACGGGGAGGAGGGGGAGGAGAGAGAGGGAGAGGAAGAGGAGTGAGAGGGAGATGGAGAGGGAGAGGAGCGAGAGAGGGAGAGGAGGGAGAGGGAGAGGAGACAGAGGGAGAGGAGGGAGAGGAGACAGAGGGAGAGGAGGGAGAGGAGACAGAGGGAGAGGAGGGAGAGGAAGAGGAGTGAGAGGGAGACGGTGAGGAGGGAGAGGAGAGAGAGGGAGAGGAGGGAGAGGAAGAGGAGAGGGAGAGGGAGAAGAGGGAGAGGAGGGAGAGGAGAGAGAGGGGGAGAGGAGGGAGAGGAGGGAGAGATGGGAAAGGGAGAGATGGGAGAGAGAGATGGGAGAGGGAGAGATGGGAGAGAGATTGATAGCAAGGCACGGTGAAGTAAGGATGATGTGCCTTTTGGCGCGCTGCGCTGAGAAAAGCGGTCTAACTTGAGTTTAATGCGCAGAGACCGGCTGATAAGTTGCATGATTGGTCCTGAACGGATTTTTGTATAACTCATATTCAGCATGGCATCAGGTGGACTTTGTGCATGGTTGGAAGGGTTGGCAGTGCGTGCACCCCCCTATTTGTGCTTTAAATCAATGGGGCATGTGTCAATGTGTGCATGGTTATATTCTTGTTTCAGGCACACACCTAACCTTGCTTACACCCAGTTTTGCTAGTCACTGTCTTTGTTAGAACCTTCCTGCTTTCTCAAATTTGCTTGAAACTGCAGCATTGGCCCACTATTTTTTCAAAATTTTCTTGCAGGAGTACCCCCCAGAACCCCTGTAGGAGGTTCGGCACGCTCGCTGCGCTCGCTCACATTACCGTGTCACAAGATGAAGATTGTCGAAAAGGTGTGTCACCGACATGGAAAGTTTGGAAAGCTGTGCCATAGGCAATCACACATTCTCTGTGGTATTTATCTAACTGTTATAATGGCACCAAGGCCCTTACTACCTTTGTCCGTCTTAATAATGCAATCACCATTGGGATCGAAACATTTAAATGCGGATGCATTAGCAGTGCTCAATTTAACATTTTGGTAATCCTCCTCACATTGTGTAAGCCAAACAAACTTATTTCTACCCTTAGGAAGCTGACTTATGTGGAATGTTTTATCTGCAAACTCATAAATGTACTTAGCACAATATTCTGCTGTCCCAAGGAATGACCACACATCTTCTTAACGTGTGGGTGCCGGTGTAACACATTATACCACCCTACTGTACACCACTGCACTCTAAATCACTGCACTGTATGTCACTGCCCTGTATGCCACTGCCCTGTATGCCACTACACTGTATGCCACTCCACTCTGCACCACAGCATAGAATTAGTTGTTTTCGTTGTCACTCTCATTTGCAATCTTTGGATTGCTTGGTTGCTTAGTTACTATAGGCTTCTCTTCCTTTCTTGTGTTAGCTCCTCCCTGGTGCATGGACCAAGTATATGTTTTCTTCCACGCCTTTTTTCCTCCTCAAATGTTTGCAATGAACTATTTTTTCATGAGCTGGGCATGCAATGTGCATTCCTTTTGTTAACAAAGACCTATAGCTTTATATGTATGTAGTTTTCACCCATTTGCCATCTCTATTGACAACTTACTTACAACCACAACTGTACTATTCTATGCCACTCTACTCTATGCTATTCCACTCTACAGCACACCACTCTATGCCACTCTACACTACTCCACAATATGCCACTCTATTCTACACCACTCCATGTCACTCCACTCTTAGTTACTCAGCTATAAGCCACTCTACTCTACATAATTTACTCTACACCATGCCTCTCTGCTCCATGCACTCCACGCTATGCCACACCACTTCACTCTATGGCATTTTACTCTGCACCACTCCAATCTATGCCATTACACTCCACTCCCAGCCATTCCACTTTATGCCACTCCACACCACTTTATACCACTCTACTCCATTCTATGTCACTCGAATGTATGCCACTCTACTCTATGGCACACTACTTTATGCCATTCTACTCTATGCCACCCTACTCTACGGCACTCCACTCTACTCCATTTCACTCTATGTCACTCTACTCTAGTCCACCCCACTCTACTCCATTCTGTGCTACATCACTCTATGGCACTCTACACCACTCTATTTTATGCAACTCTATTCTACACCCCTTCACTCTACACCACTCTATTCTACGCCACTCTTCTCTACACCCCTCCATTCTATGCTCCTCCACACTATGCCACTCTACTCTACACAACTCTATGCTACTAGTCGCCACTCTATGGCCCTCTATGCTACTCTATGCCACTCATCTCTACTATAGGTCACTCTACTCTATGCTCATCTAAGTCCACTCATCACCACACAATGCCACTCTATGCAGCTCCCCTCTATGACACTCTGCTCTACGCAACTCTATTCCACTCTACTCCACTCTACTCTACACCACTGCACTTCACGCTACTTCACTCCATGTCAATCCACTCTATGCCACACCACTCATGCTACACCACTCCCCCAACTCCACTCTATGCCACTCTACTCTATGCAATTATACTCCACTCTTCTCTACACCACCTCACTCCACGCTTACCCAGTCCACCCCAATCCACTCTATGCTACTCTACTCTAAGCCACTCTACTCTACACTGCTCCAGACCACTCTATGCCACTCTATGCAATCTATACTAATCTGTTCTACTCTACTCTATTAAGTCTACTCTATGCCACTCTATGTCACGCCACTCTATGCACTGTACTCTACGGCGGCCCACTCCATGCATTGCCACTCTACAGCACTTTAGGCCCCTCCACTCTAAACCACTCATTAGCACTCCACTGTACACCAGTCTACTCTATTCCCCTCTACTCTATGCCACTCTACCCTAGCAACACTACTCTATGGCACTTTACTCTATGCCACTCTATTGTACCCCACTCTGCTCTATGCCATTCTGCTGTACACCACTCCTCTTTATGCCACTCAAATTTTCTCCACACCATGCCACACCACTCTGCGCCACTCTATTTTATGCCACTCCACTCATTCCATGCGCTCTATGCCGTTCCACTCCAAGCCATTCAATGCCACTCCACTATATACCACTCTACTCCACCTTTCTCTATGCCACTCTATGACATGCTATTAACTTCTGGCCATTCTAAACAGCAGGCTCACTGCTGTACAACATAGCTAAAAGACAATTTCAAAGCCAATAGCTCTTACATAGGTGGGACCTATTGGCTTTGCTAATGATTGTTTCTATTGGACTGAAGGGTACACAGTTGGATGTTGGTAATTTAAGTTAGACCACCTCCCAATGTAGATTAAAGACCTCACATAGGCATTTCAAGATTTTTACAGATTGCTGCATTGCACAAAATGGGTAATTGCCCAAACTAATGTCATTGTTTTGTCATAAGAACCTTGTTCTACTCTTCTTAAACCGTTACTCAAAGTGGCACATGTAAGGCTCTGAAACATGACATATATACCCAATGAATGTGAGGTAATATCACTCATAGGCAACCATACTGAGGCTATACTTCCCGTACTTAAGTTGCCACTGATGCACAGATTGATGGAACTCCCGTTGAAGCTTGGAGTTCCCTGGTCCAGCCTATACCTTTTTGATATCAACTTCCATGTCTTCAGACCTCAGGGCGTTCTCCCTATGCCCGCTATAAGGTTGCGCACTCTCAGCCACTGCACAGTGGGCACCCTCAAATTTCTGCCATCCTGGTCCGCTGGGGCCCATGGCTAAAATCCTGTATTTATTAGTGCTGTGGCTGCTCGCTTAACTCAGGTAACAACTTATTGCATCATCCGAACTAGAAGTAAGGGTTTTGAATACATGTTGAAGTGGCATGTAGTTGCTAAAATGAGGTGTGATGAAACTTCTGACCCATGTGAACCTGTTCTACATGCACCAGTAGCCTTTGTTAACACCTGAGCTGACTACTATCATCCTGTCCAATATTCATAATTTTCACGTTGGCAACCTTGTCTGCTGAATTTCTTCCTTATTCATTCAATCAATCAATCGATCAATCAATCAGGAGTTTGTAAAGCGTGGCTACTCACTTGTGAGTTTCTCAAGGCGCTGAAGAAGGAAAGAGTGGCTTTATATAAAAGGACGGGAGCCCCCTACAGAATATGAACAGACCTCCCCGGAGTCTCTCATACCTCACATGCATTCATTGGTCTGGGGCTGAATGGGGGGCCCTGAAGGGTTTATCCCCCCTGCACTGCAGGGGCCTGCATTAAGGCCCAGGAAGGAAAAAGATAGTTTTTAGGACTAGAGCTATCCCTGTGTGAAGCAGCGCAACACAGCAAGACAACTTGCTGTGCTGCACTGTGTCAAATTGACCATATGTCTACCATATTTACTAACAGATCACACCTTCCTGCTCTCTCCTTGCCCTGGCATCACGGTACAAGGGTGCGTGCTTTGCATGCAGGATTGTTTTTGTGGAGGAAGGGATGCCTTAAAGGCAGAATGCAGCACACTTTAAAACGAGGAAAAACTAGGAGAAATAATATTTCTGCTTGTTGTGCCTCTATGGGAAGGTATAACATTTTCACACATTCCCAGGTTTACCTGTCTTGGTCAATCTGGGAATGTGCCATAAATCCATGGGTGGATGCATGGGAACACGCATGTTGCAAACAAGTAACACCTTCCCAGCACAGAGTGATGCAAGGCAGTGACTTGCGCTGACTTGCATTGCTCCATATTTACCAAGCAAAACAGGGGCATGCAAGGAGGCCTTGAGTGCTTGGTAAATCTGATTTACTGATTGAGTTGCCCTTGCAGCATCCAGTGTTTTCGATCATAAAGAAGCCTCTACCATATACTAGGGTGAATGATGATTATGATGCAATGACTATCACTCAAATTGCTTATTTTGCCCCCCCTTTAAACACAGACTTTGAGCATTGTCTTCTGGAGAAGCAAGGAAGAGGGAAGATGAATCTATCTGTTTATTGCATGCAGGACTCATACAGCTAGCAGCCTCAAAGCCCAAGGAAATATATCGCATAGCAAAAACCCTACTTCAACTACCAGAGAAACCCTGACTCCTTGAATGCCCAAACCTACTGCGACAACTTTCTTCCTCCGCAAAAGCGAAACTATCTACACTTCTTTTCCCCATCCTGTCATCCCGTCCAAGAACCCTCCTGAACCCGGGCTTCAGCCCCCTGCCTTACTTGATCATTTCCCCCTTCTAGACTCCACCACTCTAGAATCTATTATGCATCAGGTAAAATCCGGCTCCCCCAATGACCCCGCACCTCAACGTACCCTACTCTCAGTCACCTATCACATTCTACCTACCATTCTAGAACTACTCAATGATTCCCGATCTACTGGCATCATCCCACCCCCATGGAAGCAAGCCATGGTCAAAGCCCTCCAAAAAAAAGTGAACTTAGATCAAAACAACCCCCCCAATTACCGACCCATCTCCCTGCTGCCCTGGCTAAGTAAATTCCTTGAAAAACATGCCAATTTGGTGTTAACAGAGATCCTAGAGTCCAACAAACTCTTGGACCCCACCCAGACGGGTTTCTGCCCCCTCCATGGGACTGAGACCGCCCTGGTCGCAGTAACAGAGGACGCCAGGAGGATCCTGGATAGTTGAGGCTCAGCGGCCATCATCCTCCTCGACCTAAGTGCCGCCTTCAACACTGTAAGCCACAACATCCTACTCCACCGACTTAGCAGGAAGGGAATCTCAGGAACGGCAATCGCCTGGTTTAAGTCTTTCCTCTCCAACCGCTCCTTCCAGGTATTTAAGGGTGACTGCACCTCTTCCAGCAGGCCCTTGAGCTGTGGCGTCCCGCAGGGCACTTCCCTGAGCCCCTCGCTATTCAACATATACATGAGCCCCCTAGCTGAGATCGTCCGCCCCTTCGGAGTAAAAATCAGCACCTATGCTGACAATACCCAGCTAGTGGTGGCTCCCAATCTCCCACAAATCGCACCACACGGCCTGAAGAACTGTCTGGAAGCAGTCACCGAATGGATGACATCTTCCTGCCTTAAATTAAATGGGGATAAAACGGAGCTCATGCTCCTTGGCAACTATGTCAACAGCACCATTGACCCACTCTGGCCCCCTGCCTGGGACCTGCACCCGCACCTAAAGACTTGATCAAAAGCCTAGGCACCTGGCTAGATAAGTCACTTGACTTCCGCTACCAAGCAACCAAGCTTTCAGCCACCTGTTTTGGCCTGTTAAGACTCCTGCATAAAATCCTTCCCTTGCTACCTTTTCATGCCAGACAGATAATGATCCAGGGTCTGTTCCTGTCTCGTTTTGACTTTAGGAATGCTCTGTACCTAGGGGCACCCCAGGCTACTCGAAACAAACTGCAGATTATTCAGAACTGTGCAGCCAGAACCCTCCTCCAAATTCCATGCCGAGTCCCAGTCAAACCCAGACTGAAGGACCTCCACTGGCTCCCAGTGAGGGCAAGGATCGAGTTTAAGGCAATGTGCATTGCAAATCGATCCTTCTGGAAAACGGGCGCTATTATCAATCAACCACTGATAACCGCCTACCATCCAACCAGACACCTTACATCTGAGTCTTCCTTCTTGGCCGTAACACCAAGGTTCAAGAGAGCTAGGTGTGGAGGCCGCTCATTTTCCCACAATCTCGCCAAGCTCTGGAACTCCCTCCCTCTTCTACTCAGATCGGATCCCAAATTACTCACCTTCCGCAAACTCCTAAAAACCCTTCTTTTTAATAAACCAGAATAGCTCTCAACTGTTTTGCAACAAGCGTGACCTCAGCAGCGCTAGGACGCCTAAGGGTAGCTATCGCGCTATATAAATGGTCTTTTCATTTCATTTCTTTTCATATGATCGACTAAATATGAACACCTAAAATAGGTTTACAATTGTGCAGGACTTAGGTAAGAAAAGAATAATCAGTTGGCATTGTCAAGGGTGCCCTATATGGAAGGGATACTGGAGGCTTAGGTGTTAGAAGTAAAAACATACAGAGAGAGAGAATAATCATGTCTGATTATCTGAGCAAACGCAAAATTGAGTAATGGTAAAAAATGGAATGTTCAGAAGAATGTTCTGAGAGTGGTGTAAGATGGCAACACTGGCAGTGCTTAATTTGTTCATGGGGGTGAGTGTGGGGGTGGACATAACTTGCTTAATTCTGTGTAGAGTCCTCACAGAGAATTACTCAGTATTCCCACAAGATTATGCAGAATTACACAAGAAGATCAATTCTGTTTTTATCGCTATTTCTTAGGGCAAAAGTAACCCCTCGGATCCAGAATGGGCGCAAGGATGCATTTGGTGCTAAGAAATAGTCCTATTTGCAACAGATCAGAAATAGCGAGTGCAAGCGGCTGCTCAAACGCATCAAATGGTTTCTCACTGTACGATCTCCCCCCGCCCCCAAATTACACGAGGAGTAATTGTGTAATTATCAGTAACTCCCTGTCAAACATTATAACAGAATTACTAAAATTGTTATAATTACTCTGGCATAATTGAAATTCCTCCGAGGCTTAACTGAGTGCCGGTGTCTGCAGCTCTGCTTAGAAGCTTTCGTCGGTGCAATGAAATGTTAACTCGCTCTTCAGGTGAGTACTTTCTCCATTTGGGAAGGTTTTTCCATCTTCCTCTTCCATTCTCTTCTTCTGTCTTTCCACTCTGTGCGTTTGTCCCTCTCTTGCAATCTTAAATTTCTGATCGGGTGAAATAAGTGCCAGTCCCAAACAATAAGTCCTGATGGCATCCACTGGCAACTGCCGGCTAAATTAAGCATTGAACACTGGTAATGTGCAGGTGATTAAGAACACAGAGCTTAATCAAATGAACATATACATGCATCCTAGCCACAAAGACTGGCCGGCATGGGCATTTGGAAGGGCCTGCTCCGTTCTGGTTAAAAGCAGGAGGTGGGCAGAGGGTCTCTGCAGCATGTGTGGACATTGCTGCCCCAAGCCTATGCCAACCCCTGGCTTCTGCCTTCATCATGTCCATCTCATGATGGTGCTATCTGCAGTTCCCTGCCACAAGACACAATGAGCTCCACAGCATGCAGTGGCACACAGGCTGTCACGTGATGCAGTGTGGTGCCTAAAGGCCCACTTTTCTAATTGGAACTAGTTGGTGCCCCACGCATATTTCATTTGTTCAGTGTGCCTCATTTTGATCGATAAGCAACACCTTAAAAGAGCTCAGTTCTTCACTCATACATGACTAATATTTCTCCAAATGTGATACCTTCATGGTCCATGTATAGAGTGCAAATAACATGACAAACTGAAACCTCTTGTGTCTCGAAGTCACTATATATAGTGTACATCACATGACAAACATGAGATACTGAAATACTTATCTATTGTTTCCACGACTCTAGAGATATATTTCTTATTCTTGGGAAACAAAGTTGTCATGTTTATGCGGTTTTCAGAAACTAATCCCTTCTTGTGAATTCCAGGAAGTTTCTAGTGACCTCTGAGCTAGCTGACACTCACTATTAAGTTTAGTATATTCGATAGAGACCTAGTCGACCTCAGTCCTACGTCATATCTATAGGATACACTATTCCAATGCGCAGAGCCTATTGGGAATATAGGAACTACACTACATGGCGCCCAACATTTGGCAAGGCACTAATTTAACGATAGATACTAAAGTAACTCAGTCGTGCTTTTCTCAGAGACCCCTTTTCCCCATAAAATACTCCAATAGACGTCTGGAGTGGGTGAAAGGATCAAATATCTGCCGTAGCTGAGTAGGACGAAAAACTCCTATGTATTAGCTTCTGGTTTATTCAATGTTGAAAGATACAGTGTTCCAAAATATTGTGCACCTTATCATTTTTGTGCACTTTATCTTTTTTTCCTTGAAACTTACTCTGCAAACTTTCAGTCAACAACATGGGCGACGAGGAAAATCCTGCACCAGGTTTTGGCGTTACAGGCTTTAATGAAGCCGATGCGGATGCTATAATCATCCCAGAAAATGTAAAGAAAAGCATCACTATAAAATTTATGACAAATGGCCTAACATCGAGAGGTGGTAGGGTAATTTGTTTGATAGAGGCACACGAATATCGTCAGACAGAGGTATTCTATTCATGGATTCTCTTCCCTGAAGCAAATCCAGTAACACACAGGAACCTCCAATGGAATACATTCCTTTCGAGGATATTGAAATTCCACTATCTTACCAAGAGCACGCGCTCTGATTTAAAGGCACCCTACAACATATAAATCACATTACCCGGCTCGGTCCACTAGCTAGACCAGGAGCTACCTGGCCTGTATTACCCAGTTATACACCACATCCTGCCATTGAAGAAATGTCAGATGCGAAATTATTAGTTCAACTAAAACAACAAATCAAAATTCATAGACGATTGGTTCAATATATCATGCGGACTCTAACAGTCCAACCTGCTATAAGGTTTCCACTACACCCCCCTTACCAGGGGAACACAAATAAAATGACACCACTGACTATACAATCAGTCATTGGTTAATTACCAGCAAAACGGGAACAAATTCCATTCTGGATAGCTCAAAAAATTACTCAAATCGAGGCAGTATTTCCTGATACTACCCCTCATGAGAAACACAGAATTCTAACAATCTGTTTACCAATGGGGATTGCACCACACCTGGAGGACTGCGACACTTGGGGTACAGTCTTTGCTGCAATCTACACGAACACACATGGTGTTCCGTCTATGGCGGTAATACCAGACGTCATGAAACAGATTTTAAAAAATACACTAGGCAGAGCCTGCTTTAAATCTAGGTATGAAATTACTGAAAGATTTCAAAAAGGTCACAGGAAAAATATTAGCTAATATTAAAGGTGAAGCAGCATCCGTGACGATCCGCCAAAAGCTAAGAGAATTTGATGTAACTGTGCAACCACAAGAACTGGCCAGAATAATTGAAAAATCCTATGAAGAACTAGGTAGAGACAGTTTGGGTGGTAAACCAGTGAAGCCCCAACTGACTGAAAGTCCCGAAAAGGTCTTTATTAAAAACACTCTTACTCTTCCTAAATGAAGTGGGAGAACACTAAACAGACTCTTCCGAAAGAGAAGAGTTTTCAATCCAGAGGTAGGTCTCCTCAAAAGGAGCCCTCTGAAAGGAGGTATAACCTCAGGAATAGGGATAATTTGAGAAAACCTGATAGATATCAAGATACTGATACACGTTCCTCTTGTACCCTTCAGACTTCATCACAGAAATCCAAAAGAAGAGGACGGTCAGAAAACAAGGAAGAACGCATGAAGTCCAAAGAGGATCAACATGTTCAGAAAAATAAGAAAACTCAATTCACCAAAAAGAAGGTAGCAGGTCTAAAAATCAGACATGCAGAGGATCTTGAGGACACAACTCAAGAACGGGGAGTGGGCTCAGACAATTTTGGACAGCGCAGCAGAAGTAACCATAGCTCGCAAGATCCTGAAGGATCGTCTGGAGACAGTGGACTTAAATGAGTGCATTCAAGTTGAAACTGCAGATACCAGGGTTAGTGTCCCACATAAGTTATATGGAGTAACACTCCGGATGGAGGAGGACATAACTAGAAAAATAGGAGCACTCTTTTGGGAGAAGCTCTCAAAGGGCTATGACGTTCTTCTAGCTGAACAAGACTGGCCACCTGAATTTGTCAGGGAGTGCCCACATGGCGAAGACATCATTTTGTCAGCCTTCTCCAATCATATTCCAATTCATAAAAAATATACATATGCCAGAAAATGGGCAGTGGCCCAGGCTCCTGCATTATACAAAAATCATGTAGGATGGGATGAGGATTCTCCTCAACATAAAATCCAGTTAAAAAATCAACCAACTGCACAAAAGCAGTACCCAGTTAAGCAAGAAGCTAAAAACAGGTCAGGGAGATATTAGATCAACTTGAATACCAAGGAGTGATTGAAACATGTACTTCGTCCATGAACAATTCTTTGTTTCCTGTCTCCAAACCAGACAATACATATCGTCTAGTTTTGGACTACAGACATTTAAACTCTTGTTGCAAAACCTTTGCAGTACAAAATGCACACAGTGCAGCACTAATGAATAACATTGTGCGTAAAAAATACAAAACCACATTAGATATTTCTAACGGTTTCTTCTGTCAAAACATTGCACCAGAAAGTAGGTACTTGACTGCTTTCTCAATTATGAGGACACAGCGTCACTTCTGTAGTCTCCCCCAGGGATTCAAGAATAGTCCAGGGTCATTTCAGCTAGAGTAACAGAGTTACCACAAACGTATGATGATGAGGCATTATCTTGTGTCGATGACATCTATCTAACAGACGATGACTTGGACAGGCACTTAAACAGAGTGAACACTATTATACTTGGCTTCGCCTCTGAAGGGTATAAATTCAACTTTAAGAAATCAAGAATTGCCCACCTCAACGTCCTTTTCCTTGGATACGAGTTATCAAGTGAAGGCAAAAGCCTGGCAGCAAACTTTCTAGAGAAATGTGCACTGCTCCAACCTCCAAAAACGCTGAAAAACTTACAGTCAATGCTAGGATTTCTAAATTTCGGAAGAACTTACATTCTAAATTATTCAGAAAGGGTTAAACCTCTCTCAGAATTAATCAAACCTGATTTCAAAAACAGTTCATTGGACACAAAAACACACAGAAATTTTGCGTTCAGTGCAAACAGACATGTTGGCAACATCACATTTACAGACACGCGTAAACATGCGCAACCTAGTGATCCGAATCATCCCAGGAATATGCGGATTCACGTACTTAACCTTTAATGAAGGAGAAAAAGTACCTATAGCTTACAAATCGCACTAGTACACACAAGCAGAAATGAAATTCACTTCTACAGAAAAAATCTGACAGCGGTTCAAACTGCAGTAGCAAAAGAGAGAGCCCTCGGACAGGGTAAGCGCATAATGGTTGTTACACCTGTACCTGCCTTAGAGGCAGTGACAAAAGCGAGCATTCCAAATGCAAAAGCTTTACATCCGAGATGGATACAATGGGTTAATTCTCTCGCTGCAACAGACGTTGAATACGTTTTTGATCCATATTTGAAAACACAAGAATTTCTACAATACGAACAAGAATGTCCTCTGCCTACTGAAATTCTGCCTCTAGAACAGTATGAATGTATAATTTATACAGACGGATCAGCACAACCCGCAATTGGGGGTAAGCAAGCTTATAGTGCTGCATGAGCGATCGTTAAAGGTCGCTGGCGAGATGGTAAATTCCGACCTATGGTCACTAAAACTCAATCTCTAGGAGATTGTACAGCTCAGCGAGCTGAACTACAAGATATCAAGATGGCGCTTGAAAATAATGATCACGAATTCCCCACTCTCATAGTGTGCGATTCGTATTATTGCGTTCAATCTTACAATGAATACTTGCAGAACTGAATTCAAAACAGCTTCAAATATGCAAAAGGTGGCACAATCAAGCATAAATTGCTTTGGGAACAAGTAGTTCTGTTACAAAAAAACTACAAAAGACTCACGTGATACATACACTGAGTCATCAGCGTGATGGCGTTCACGTTGAAGGGAATTCATTGACTGATGAAGCCGCGAAGGCAGCTGTGCAAACGTCTTCCATAGCTGCAATCACTCGTTCAAAAATGAAAATAGACAGCAAAATAATGCTGGCTGTCAATGCTTCAAGCAAAGACAGTGGTAAAACATTACCAAAAGGCTTTCCACTCAAATACTCTTATATAACTGATGTAAATAATGTTCAATTTGCTTGAATCCCTGGAGTGGGGGATAGAGTAATTCCAAACATGGAACATAGATTAGGACTAATCTTAGCAGCACATGAAGGGCTCGCCTCTGCACATGCAGTGTTTCCGCCACAGTGTCATTATTAAAACAGAGATACTGGTGGCCGCGCATGAGGAAACAAACTAGAAACTATGTTCTAGAATGTGAAATCTGCCAAAAGATGAAAGTCTCTACTGTGAAGCGTCCTGCACAGACGCCCTTATTAATTTCAGATAAACCATTAGCTTGCGTTTACCTGGACCACTGCGGTCCCTTACAAAGGGTTGGTAACTATAAATATCTCATGGTCACAGTGAATTCATGCTCAAGATTCATTTGGATGTGGCCTCAGCGCTCGGCTGACGCTCGAACTGTTATAAAAGATTTGCGAGTCTTTATCGGCACATACGCAGTCGGCATGCTACATTCTGACCAGGGTCCTGCGTTTTGCTCCAGGGCTTACAAGGAGGCCATGGCCAGTTTGGGCATTGCATTGCGGTATTATAGTCCATTCCATCCTGAGGGAAATTCGGTAGTGGAGAGAAAAAAACAGGACATAAAGCAATCTATAACAGCTAGGGTATTAGGCTCGGGTGACGGGTGGGTCAAACATCTAATAAGTGTCCAACGTAGTCTTAACAATCTGCCAAGAAGTTCTCTAGGGGGCATTACTCCATATGAAATCCTTTTTGGAACTAGAATGATTGTTCAGGACCTCGATCGTCATACTTCAGTGGTAGAAAAAAAAAACCTTTGATATCAAAGAACGTTTGGCTGTTATGCAGGACTTAAATGAAATAAGAAAAAGCCAAAGCAATGTGTTACTGAAGCCAACGACCACTGAAGAGAAACCACCTGTCCCAGCAAGGCCTGTCTAGTCAGCGAAAAGATCGGGGACAAGAAGGAATTTGGGCATTCTTACAGACAACCAGTACCTGTCATAGCCATCCACGAATCAAGAACAGTGATACTACCGCCCCTTGCTGGTAAAAGGAGAACAGGTTCGTGTCCATCGACCTGGTCAAACCACATCATGTGGCCGATCATAAGTATTAGGCCAAGTGAACTCCAAAGATGTAGCAGACGCCCAAATCTGGCTACTATCCAAGAGGTTCAAACTGAAAGACTCATCACATTTGAAGAATCTGCAGTGTGAAATGAAGGACTATGCAACAAAGCTATGGAACTTATACCTCTTGAGACCCAAATACCAGTTCATCAAGAAACGCCTGTCTACAATGAAATAGCATCAGACTATACAAGTATGACAAGTGATACTGTGGTTCCAGCGATTTAAACAAATCCTGATGCAATACCTACGATTGACAGAACTGCCTCTGGCTATTTCATTAACTTTGGTAGGTTTTCCGAGAATCCCAGCGAACCTGAAACAACGCCAGCTAAAATAACTTTTAAAGAACAAGCAACAGAACTTTTTCGTCAACTAGAAAAAACTTATCTGGTTTCACCATGGGTTGAACTTTGGATTATGTTGGGTGTACTTTTTCTTCTACTTTGGTTGGTTCATGTATTTACTTTGGGAATGCTGATTAATGGAAGATATATTAAAAAGGACACAGCAAGTAAGAACATCAACTAACTCCTCAAGCCACACAAATTATCTCATCATGAACAAAGAGACTTGTCATTGGTGAACATCACAGCCTTTCCTATACCAGGTGGTATAGCTTGGGACAGAACTGATTATGACATCTTTGGTACTGCAGAGCTGTTGAAGATTCTACATCAATTCAAGGTTTCCTTGAGTGACTTTGTTTCATCTAGTACCTTTTCTTATGGTTGGGACTTTGAGACTGTTAATAATATGATGTCAGACTTAGAAATGTCTGCTAAATTTACAAATCATGAATATTTAGAAGGTTCATCAGATTATGAACAAATGTACTGTTATAATCATTATGGTCATCATTTTTTGCATAAATCTGCAAATCCTAGAAATGTCCTAACTTATAACCAATGGGAACATTGTCCAGCGCCACCAAAGGGTAGCTCAAAAACATTTTATAACACATTTCCGTACTTTTCAGCTTTTAATGTTTCAAATCCAGAATCATTTTACTTTAAAAATGTTAATAAGACAGGAATGAAAAGTTTGTTGACAAATACGAATCAAATTTATTCTGCGAACTTTTATGCTCAGCTGTCTTCACTAGGCTTTGACTTTTGGAAAGACAACATTGAGAAGAAAACTGTCTGGGCACAAAAGATTGGCAACTGCAGGGATTAGAAGCCTTATTTAGAGCCTTCATCATCCCTGAACAAATAATGTTTTTGAATGACACGGTTCAACAGACATCTTGTCTTGGGTTAGCCAATTTAAAAGATTTAAACAAACCGACCATACCTAAACCAACACCTGATAGTAATAACACTTCAGAAAAGGAGGTTGACGTACATAACATGTTACAACAAAACAGAACAAATCCTGATTGGAAAAAATGGTCAATCTGGCCCACAGACACAAACAACTGTCAAGATAGATTCCTGAATAAGACTCAAGGGTTCACATTCACTAGGCCTGATCCAAGATATGTCCAAAGACAACATCCAGGGATTATACCAACGCACAGAGTAGGGAAACTGTGCATTGAGTGGCCACACAAATCTACACTAAAGGAAGTAAAACAACACTTATCTTTACTTAAAGATGGCGCTGAATTAAGGGACTTCTTACAAGGACCTACTAAGCCGCGTCATAAGCGTTTCATCTATGCCGGTATCTATGCTGCTTATAATAAAGAATGGAAAATAACGCAAGCAGAGACTACAGAACGTATACGTGAAATTGATTGTATAAATTTAGAGAAACTCCCTGTAGTTGACAATGGGTTAACGACTCTGTCATCCAGAATATATTCTTTGAACAGCATATTATCCTCTGCCATAGACATAATGGAACAGGACTTGGTCATGTTGCAACATGGTCAATCACAACTGCGCTCTATAATGCTATTGGGCTGGACGTTACAAAATCTTGGTTCAGGCTATGTGCCCTGGCGTCTAATCAACACCACGTCATTGTTTTCTGTATTTAACCTTACAATAAACAAATCTCACTGGCACAGAGGGGAGCAGACTATACGGTGCTGAGCATTGAAAAACTGGAAAGATTACCATTAACTGTTTCTGAGAAACCAGCGACAGAATGGATAATACATGGTACAATCACTCTGACGGTTACGATTTTCCATTTTAAGTATTGCTTGAAACATATACCAGCAGGCCTGTATGAAATGTTGGGTAAAGAATACATCAAGACATCCTGGGTTTTACCTTATACACAGGTGTTGGAGTGGGGGGAAAAAAGTGTTTCTTAGTGGTAAAAATTGCGAAAACGCACTAAGCGGTTCTCTCCTATGTCAGGGTATTAATTTACAAGGGGCCTGTGATGGTTCCTCGAACAACTTATCCTGCCACCTGCAAGGTTCACCAGCTGTGGAGATTGATACAATTTTTGGGCAACTTTCTAATGGAAGTTATTTAATGTTGAATGATCACAGCTGCTGTGGCATGTTGCCAGGGATAGCCTATCTCGTAACTGTGTCAGCTAGGGTCACTTGCTGTATGCAAGTATTGTTTCCTAAAACCAAGACAGACGGGAAGTTGCCGTTATGGCCTTCACTGAACATCTCTTCTATACGAATTGATACTTAAGCAGACTAAAGGCCATTCTTTTACAAAAAACTGTGCCACTGACCTCGTCCAAAGAAACGTATGATCTGCAAGTTGCAAGGACTTCTGCAGAGATACACACTCTTTTAATTACAAACTGCCCTATACATTTCTCAGAAATGCTAGGTCGTTTCTTAAACATGTCGTATACGAGTGGTATTGTACATGTATTTAAGACAATTTTTTCGGGACTGCTAGCACCTTTGAAAGCAGTCCTAGGCATAGTTCCAAACTTTGTGCACTCAGTGTTTGGCGGACTGCCCCTCGTTTTGGGACTCGCAGCAGGGATACTATTTGTGCTCCTTCTGCTCCGATATGGCAAGCCAACTCACCAACGACACCCAGTTACATCTGGAGGACACTCTTCTGGTGATGAGGTGTCGTGAGCGCATAATCCAAATTTGGGGATGAACTCATTTAAGAGAATTGAATACCACATGGTTTCTATTATTCAGACCAATCTGTCAAGATTGCATCTTACCTGTTATACGATGCCTGCTATGTGGAGAAGAATGCATGTTAGACATCTGTCTTACACTCCCATCAGTCATGCAACGGAAGTTGATACCTTGCTTGGACCAGTAACGGCTCATGCACTGTGTTGTCCCCAGCGGCTACCAATCCTGATGACGGCATTCGTTGAGATCTCACAGACGCAACATGCTGACGGTGAGATACAAGAGGAAAGCGGCACACAGGTACCACCTAATCCGAACATTGCTAATGCGACCAGCGCTGACGGTGATGATTCGCATCTGTGTACAATTGATCTTCTTAACGAGGTAATCCAACTATCACCTACGATGGTAGACAAAGTCTTTACAGGCTTAGAATATTTGTTGTTTTCTCCTAACAATGACACTGACTTTTGAAGTTGGCACACAGTGTTCTGGGAGACTCAGAATTTGACCTTCATTTATCAAATCAAACTTCTAACTTTGGTACTCTATTTTTTCTATGATCAGAATTTTTTCCAAATGTATGTTTTTTTTCTTTTTTTGACACAAAGTAATCTGCTTAAAGTAGAACTATTCATAGAGAACTAGAATTCTTTAAAAGACTTCCAAGAGATAATATTAGACCTTGTCCACATTCAAACAGTTTATATACTCTGCCATGGAAAGGTCTCGACTTTTTATATCTGTATTTAAGAGCCGTTTCATAAATGTATTTTCATGATTCATTCGGATAGCATTTCAAATGTCAAACTATATGCTTTGAATTACACTTTGCTTTAAATGCGTACAGCACAAATGCTCTTTTCGTGTACAACCAGTACAAATGCATTTTTTATGTATTTTGGGAGGGTTTTTAACACATCATGTTAAGATATGTTTAATGTGTTTAGAACTTAGTAATGTCGTACATAGGAAAGTGGAGTGGGTGTTGTGTGGCGTTTTAGGCTCCGATTGAATTTTCCCGATTCATGCCCTTATATACGTACAAATCACATTGCCCTAATATAGGCATAGAAATCAAGCCCTTATTTAGACATAGCCCATGCAGCCCAAATACAGGCATGGCTACTTCCACCCGTACCAAACGTCACAACGATTTCATGGAAAATCAGCTTAAGCAGTTAGGGAACCTCCACTTGCACGAATATTGATTCATCCAAGAACTCATGTACTTTTCAAAGAACCACTATTCCCTTGGGGTTCTTTCTTGATGTTATTATGCCCGACTTTACGTCAAACTGTGGCATTCCTAAACACCTTCAAGGTATAAATATACCTTCACTTGCCCTAGCAAACACACGGTGGTGCGGAGCAGTTCGACTATCTACTTGCCCGAAGCAGCTCGCTACAGCAAGTGTCAAAGGAAGCCGACCCTCCAGCTGACGCACTGATCAAGAGGCTGCCTTTCTCCTGCCGAGAATCCAGCTCCAGTGTTTCCAAGCTCCCCTTGCAGGGTGTTGGGAAATAAAGTCCTGAGACAGAGATACCAGACCTCCTTCATTCTAAACCAAGGTATGGAGCTGATTAGAACCTAGAGAAATCTTGGATATATTCTTGGCAAAGAAAATTAAACCTATGCTACACAATACTTATTACTTCTCTCATACTAGGCTTAGGTTAGGTACATTGGGGTAGGCGCATTTTAGAAACACCAGTTGAGTATTTTAGTCTATGTATTTATGTATGTTATTTTATATGGCTTAGAAACCATACAATGCTCTTACAGTATTACTTCATATTACTGTTTATGCTGTACGCATTATACTTTGCAGTCTGCCTAACGATTGTAGCAGTTCACTTCTCTTGTATGAGAAAGAAGACTATTCAATAAACCCTTTTTATTGAAAACGCCCATCTCTCTATTTCTTTGCTACTCTGTAGAAACGAAGCATGCACGATTGACTGAGTGAAATACTTGTCTATTGTTTCCATGACTCTAGAGATATATTTCTTATTTTTGGGAAACAAATTTGTCATGTGTATGCGGTTGTCAGAAACTAATCCCTTCTTGTGAATTCGAGAAAGTTTCTAGTGACCTCTGAGCTAACTGGCACTCACTATTAAGTTTAGTATATTCGATAGAGACCTAGTCGACCTCAGTCCTACGTCATATCTATAGGTTACACTATTCCAATGCGCAGAGCCAATTGGGAATATAGGAACTACACTCCACTAGACCAGCCTTACTGGGCAAGGTGGCTGACACCTGAAAAGGTTTTCCGAAGATCCGAAAAAGGGACTGGACAGGGCATGGAGAGGGTGCCTGGATAAGTTATAACATGTCTCTGGCCCTCTCACAAAAATTCTTGATGCAGCGGTACAGGCCAAAGATTATAACACCCCCTTTGACGCGACAGAGATATTGGAATGGGCACAGAGGGCCCGCTGTTTCCTGGGCAGTGCAAATTGTGCATTATCAACCGAGAGGAGAAGATCGTTCCTCATGTGGATTGACCCATAACTGGCGGACATGGCACCCACCGAAGCTGGAACCCTGGCGAATGGGTTACTGTTTGGTGACAAATTTGTAAAGGAGGTGGGGAAATATGTGGCAACATTCTCGGCACTAGAAAAGGCCCAGAGTAATATAAAAAAGGTTTTCCACACTGGCCTTTTTTCCAGGGACGGACGCCTCAGGGGTCGAGCGACCAGCCGTGGATTAAATCAGGTCTCCAGTGGTTTTGACCAGAGAGGATGTAGGGGAGCCCAGCGATCCAATTTCTATTCAACCAGAAATCACGGTGACAGAGGCAGACATCAGAAAGGAGGCTATCGAGGACAGAGTAATGACAGAGATGCCTCCTGCTCAGGTAAAACTGATTCAGTGTGGGGATGTCAAAGTGGGGGGTCTGATTGCTTGGTTTGTACACAAGTAGGAGAACCTGACACGCAACCCGTTGGTATTTCCGACTATAAGAGGTTTTCAGATAGATTTTTACGCAACTCTGAAACAATCTCACTGACCACACACACTACATTTTTCCCATATAGAGAGGTCTTTTATAGACAACGAAGCGGCATTACTGATGCACAAAGGAGTGATCAAGATGGCCGCAGGGAAGGAGCTGCTGGGATGAACTCCGGTCCGGGATCACAATAAGTGAAAATCCCCACGGATCGTTCACAGCAGCCCCACCCTGTCGACAGCCTCAGCGAGTTTCCACTTCTTACCTGCAAACTACGAGGAATCCGGCGGCGGTGTGGAATCGTCGAGGGAAGCTCCAATAGAAGAAACAGGAGCAGCGTCGGGAACGCACCCGAGAAAGGAGGTGCATCCAAGGCATCCTTCGAAGAGGTCAACAGAACGCAGGACACACTGAGGCAAGACGATCGGGATGCGATGAGCCACGGGTCGCGCGGTGATGGCAGAGGAGTCCGAGACCGAGGTGAGAGTGCCTGTGCCTGACTCTGCAATGGCCGCCAAAGTCCCACTAAATAGAGAGCTGCAGCTCGTGCCACAGTCCTGATTAGCCTCTGCTCCGAAATCGGCTGCCAGGGCCCAGCAGCCTGGGGAAATTGAGAGCAGAACTCCTGCTAGGCTGACTGCCTCGACCAACGGCTGACTATTCTGAGCCCCACAGTCTCAATACAATGCGCCTGTCCCCAAAATGGCCGCCAATCAGGACACCGAGGACAAGCGAATATCGACATAGCCCCCTAAAGTTTAAAACTGACTCTCTTCAAAGTAGATGCACCGTTCAGCAGCTTGAGCAAACGAGCACAGACTGACTCGCTCGAGCAAAGACTACCGATCTTAATGCTACTCAGTCTCTACCACATGCCTGCCCCCAAAATGGCCGCCAAATAGATCAGTGAGGACAAGCTATTAACTTCGGAGCCCCCTAAACATGGAAAGCCAACTCTCACCAACTCAGATGCCAGCACTCAGCAGTCTGGAGCCAACGAACACAGATCACCTGCTAGATTGACTCACCTGAGCAACAGCTGACAATTAGAGCGCCACTAAGGCTACTCATTACGCCTGTCCTGAAAATGGCCGCCAAAGAGGACACCGAGGCCAACCTATCAACTACATAGTGATCAAAGGTTGAAAACTAACTCTCAGCAGAACTCATCGCAATAAGGTCACTAAGACTCATTAGACATTAATTAATAGAGTCCTGAGCTAAGAATAACCACCAATTAACAGAGTCCTGTGCATCAACCTAATCTGAATTAGTTTTCACCTGCAGGAATAGCAACAAAGGTCGAAACTAGCCATCATACAGTAACAAATGGGGCGTTGATCTTCAAAAGTGTCCAAATCTCTTGAGCTTCGGCAGAGAGAGGACCCTGACGCCTGCTCCTATATTGTCTGCCAGAAGAATCAATGAAACCAGCTTCCCTCCAGCAGAATCCCTAACGCTACATTCTGGTTAAACCTCCATCAATACCCCAGAATACACAATCCGCTACATTTAGTACACTGCCCATTCTCAGGCCTAGAGAAGTCCCTCTCCAACACGCCCCCCCTTACCACTCCTCCCCCATGGGAGAACCCCCCACAAGAGTCAACCCCACTTCCCCCTCGAGAAGCAACCCCTCCTTCTCACCGCCCCCCCGCCTGACCAGAACTCTCTCACCCCACCTCTTCAGCATTCCTCCCTCCGGATCAAACCAGACCCCCTCATATCAGAGGAAAATGTCACCGAATTCACATCCTGCTGCCACTTCGCTAACTTCAAACCTCCTGACTCCCCATGGTCCGAACTATCTCGCAATCGCCTTCCCCTCCAAACTCTCCAGTAAACCGAAGAAACTCTTCAAACATACACTTCTCAGACTTCACCCCGAGACTCTATTCGCTGACACCTACCACTGCCTCTCCAGAGGGCAGATCAAAATTGCCCTTATCTTCCACACAGACAGGCCAGACTTCTGGCACTCTACTCTAAACACACATCTCAACATTTTCAAAACCACCTCCACTCCCTTCAGTTGCAAACTGACGACCTCCCTCCCGAATTTCCGGCTAAAGAACGGATATATCTCCATTACCATTTTCACTAATGGCACAGTCTTAATTCAGGCCAAAAACGCTCACCTTGAGAGATTCGATTCTCTCTTCCTCTCACTAAAAGAAGCCCCCCTGACCACTTCAGGTTTCGGACCCATCCCAGCCTTTTATTCAGATAGACATCCACGACAGGAGACGAATCAGACCCCTCCTGCAGCTGCCCAGACACCCACCACGGCACCAACCCGAGACCCCCCTCGCAACCCCACCCCTCCTTTCTCCACTCACTCCCAGGTTATAAGACAGCCTGCACCCAAAGTCCCCCACTGTAACTCTTTCCCTCCCTCATCCATTTACCCTCTGCCAATCAGAAAACCTTGTCACCCAGCCTCCTCCTTACCTCCTCTGCTGATTCCTAGGATGGATCATCTCCCTCCAGATCAGCCGACCCATAGCTCCCCACTCCCAAATCACTCGGGATCAGTCTACGTTCATGAGGCAGCATCTCCGTCAATCAGACAGCCTGCCCATCCTTGCCCCTCCTCCCCTCCTCTTGTAACCCCCCAAGTGGGAACATCACTTCCCAGCTCAGCCCACTCGCACCCCTCCATCCCCTCTCCACTCGGGACCCGTCACATGCCTTGAGGCAACAATCCCCTCTCCTTTTACTCCTACTATAGATTATCCAGGCAGCCCCTTTCACAAGAATCTTCTCGAACAGGACTCTCGTTCTTCATCAAACTACCTTCTAGTTAGAGACCCACCCCCGTTATCAAGAACAATGCGGCCTCTGACACCCTTCCTCACCCCGTGGTCCCTCCTCCCTTGGTCCCTTCTCCCTCACCCAAGATCACTCCGGATTCAGACACCTATCTTCCCCACAGTGACAATACGACACATCGCCTCTCCCTACTAGAAACACAGTTGGAAATCCTGGTTCGAGGCATGAGTGAAATCCTTTCCTCCCTAACCCTAACCCAAATGTCCTTCCAGCCTCCCTCTGAGCTAGTTGATCCCATCCAACCTAACCCAGGCAAGGTTACACCCCCCACAGAGCCACATGTCCCACCCAGACCTAAAGTCGGGTCCCCTAGAAAAGGGAAGATCAGCTCCCGGGAAACACTCTTAAGAACTTCATCCTCACTTTCCCCGCAGGGCTTGACACCTCCTGAGGAATCCTCCGAACTTCTGCTGAACTCGTCCCCAAAATCCACGAACCAAGTAATCCCGGGAGCTAGAAGCAAACACCCCCCTCCGAGAACCCTAAGACCCCCTTCCCACCTGGCCCTCCTTCCAAAGACCGAACCAAACGAGTATAAAGAAGTACCCCCCTTCAACTGCATGCTCATAAACTGCAGATCAGCCTTTGAACATACTTCCGAATTAGCAGAAGCCATACTCCCCCATGACATAGACATAGCATTCATAACAGAAACCTGGCTCAACAACCTCTCCTACCCTATTATGGACATATTAGTCCCCCCTGGATTCTCGATGATCAACAAGGACAGGCAAGGGAATAGAGGCGGAGGCATAGCAATCATCCACAAGAGTATCATCGCCATCACAGAAACCTCCTCTTGTGCTCACAGCTCCTTTGAATGCCTCTCTGTCAACATCAAAACTCAGGATTCCAGACTCATACTCTGCCATCTTCTATACCATCCTCCAGGTAATTATTCAGAATTCGGGGTTCACCTTTCCGACTTGCGCACTAGGCAACTCTAACTACATAATTCTGGGCGACCTCCACCTAAGATGGAAGGAAACCAAGAACCAACTCATTCAAACCTTAAATAACCTACTTCAAGCGAACAATCTGACACAACACTGCTTAGCAGAAACTCATCACAGAGGAGCTATCCTGGACGCCATTATAGCGGAAAGGAAGTCTATCACAATCGATCACATCCTCCCCGTCGACTGGTCTGACCATCACATTGTCCTCTTTCACATCAACCTTCCAATCCTGACTAATTCAATTCCAAAACGAGACCCTTCCAAATGGGTGAGAAACACAGCCCAAATTCCACGAGCGATCTTAGAAGAAAGAATCAACTTTCTGCTCCCATGCGCCACTGACCACCTCTCAACCAATAATATCACCTCTCTCTATACCACTAATTTAACGCTTACCCTCGACCAAATTGCTCCCTTGAAACTAAAGAAAGCTAGGAACATTCCCTCTAGAACATGGTTCACCACTGACATCAACGAGGAAAGAAGGCAATTAAGAGCCGTAGAAAGAACTTGGAGGAATAATCCCTCAACCCCCACCGTGATCAACTCCAAGAAGCCCGCAGGACGTACGAAAATCACATCAAGAATAAAAAGTCTGCTTTCTTCTGCTCAGAATTAGATAATGCAAAAAATCGACCCAAAGAACTTTTCAGCATCATAAGAAATCAGACCTCCAAACCCATTCCTGCCTTATCTCGGGCATCCAAAGCTCGGTGCAACAGCTTCGCAACCTTCTTCAACGACAAAATCGTCAAGATCGACCTCGCATTGGGCTTAAACCCCATCTCTCTAAAAGAGAGCAATATGCCCAAAACCCTTGGCAACGCTTCCATGAAATCTCCACAACAGTGGTCATCATTCATTCCCATCCAGGAAGCAGAGATAGTAAATCTAATCGCCAAGGCCAAACCCTCAGCTCACGCCCTGGACCAACTACCCCCTCTCCTGACCAAAGACCTAAAGCGAGTCCTAGCTCCAATATGGTGCAAGATCATCAATAGCTCCTTGAGCTCTGGATCTGTTCCAGACTGCCTCAAGGTAGGGCAAGTCACCCCACTATTAAAGAAACCAGGTCTAGACACAGAAGATCTGAACAATTTCAGACCGGTCTCGAACCTTCCATTTTTGGCTAAAATCATGGAAAGATGCGTGCTCCCCCAGCTAACCCTTCACCTTGAAAACATCAAATTTCTAGATCCCCACCAATCGGGATTCAGAAAGGGATGTAGTACTGAATCTGCAATCCTCAACGTCATAGACGACCTACTCAAGTCACTCGACTCCGATCAATGCTGCCTTCTCGTCCTCCTAGACCTATCAGCTGCATTCGATACAGTCAACCACAACCTGCTCCTAAGGGTTCTTCAAGATAGAGTCGGTTTACAAGAGACAGTCCTTCAATGGTTCTCCTCCTTTCTTCACAACCGATCACAGAGAATAAAAATCAAAAACTTCGAATCCGACCTTCACCCGGTCATCAGAGGTGTTCCTCAAGGGTCTGTACTCTCCCCACAGCTCTTCAACATCTACATCGAACCCCTCACCGCTCTACTCAGAAAATCCAATATCCCCTTTCATCTATATGCGGACGACACTCAGCTCTATCTGGAAACGACCTCAATTGACGACATCCAGAGACTAAACAATACGCTCAAGGAGGTACAAGACTGGCTCACAAGCAATCACCTGAAACTAAACCAAGACAAGACAGAAATACTACTCATTTCTAACAAAGATGATAACCCTCAAATCAAAGAATGGCTCAAAGCCATCGATACCCTCAATGGCGACCTCTCCTGGGCAGACTCAGTGAAATCTCTAGGGATCACCCTAGACCCAAAGCTTGACATGAAGAAACACATCACAAGATCGGCTAAAAGTGCCTTTCTCAACCTAAAATTACTTTACAAAATAAAACCCTTCCTCCTCCCCAATGACCTTCAACAAACCACCCAAGCATTAGTCCTCTCCAGGATAGACTACGGGATCGCATCCCTGACAGGGACAGCAAAATCTCACCTTGCCCCCTTGAAGAAGACACTTAACGCAGCAGCGAGAATGGTCTCCGGAATTAAGAAATTTGAGCACATCTCTCCAGCCCTTAGAGAACTCAGATGGCTCCCAGTGGAGTTGTGAGCCAGTTTCAGAACAGCCTGCATCACGCACAAAGCCCTGCACACAGGCAAACCAGAATACCTGGCCGCCAAGCTCACCACGGCAGGCCAGTCCAGGAACCTCTGGAGCTCCAACTCTCTACTGCTCATCCCCCCGAAAACTCACAAGCACAGAACCTCAGCTAAATCCTTTGCTGGTAACGCTCCTAAAATCTGGAACTCCATTCCTCCCCACATCAGAACAATACCCTTGTTTTCAAAATTCAAGGGACTACTCAAAGTCCTCTTCCTCGACTGTACTCGAGGGAACTGACAGACCGCGGACTACCACCAACTGTCTCTCCAGTTTTTCTAAAACTTCGAGTCGGACAACACGGTCGCAACTCAAGATTTCATCTGGGAACAATCATTTAGATGACCTATTCTGTACAGTTGAACATTTGCTAACTATTGTATTTGATTTACATGTTGTGAAGCGCTCTGATACCTTTTGGTCTAGCTAGCGCTATACAAAACTACTAAAATAAATAAAATGAAAATAAAATAAATGATTGTAGAGACAGTAACTCACAATCACAGCTTTATCACAACCGTGTTTCTAGTTCAAAAGAAAGATCAGGGGTTTCTACTTGTGTAAAATCTCAGAGAGTTCAACTTATGGGTAGTGTATCGCCACTTCAAGATGGAGGGCATACATTTCCTTCAAAATGTACTCTTAGAAAGAGATTGGATGGTGCGTCTCGATTTAAAAGACACGTATCTGGGGGTAAAACCAAAGGTGATGGATTCAAGATAGCCTGGCTGACGAGGGCTGTGAGCCCAAAACTGGTTCCAGGATGCTTGCTTCCAGTCCAGGGAGACATGGCTTGGCATTTTGGGCTGGACTGTTCCCATCAGGCACAGGGTCGGACTAATTTGCATATGGCCATGTCTGAACTGGGGTGGCGGAGTGAGCTGAAGAATGATGATGGATTAAACCCAGATCAGTTGACTAGGGGTGAGTGCTTGCAATGTTCAACACTCCGTCTATCATCCCCTTTGGTTTTACTTTGTTTGCCCTAAGTTGGCAGGGTATGCCCAGACGTGGGTCCCTTGCTCACTTTGCCACTGGATTCAAGATAGCCTGGCTGACGAGGTCTGTGAGCCCGAAACCGGTCCCAGGATGCTTGTTTCCGGTTCTGGGAAGACATGGCTTGGCAGTTCAGGCTGGACTGTTCCCATGAAGCACAGGGTTAGAATGATTTGCATATGGCCATGTCTGAACTGGGGTGGCGGAGTGAGCTAAAGAATTATGAAGGATGGCTGACGAGGGCTGTGAGCTCGAAACCTGTCCCAGGATGCTTGTTTCTCTTCCAGGGAAGACATGGCTTGGCAGTTCGGGCTGGACTGTTCCTATGAGGCACAGGGTCAGACTAATTTGCATATGGCAATGTCTGAACTGGGGTGGCAGAATGAGCTAAAGAATTGTGATGTATTAATCCCAGATCAGTTGACTCTGGGTGAGTGCTTGCAATGTTCAACACTCCATCCATCATCCCCTTTCGTTTTGCGTATCTGGGGGCATCTGTTTTCCCTCCTTGCCGGAGGTTCCTTTAGTTCCAATGGGGGAACAAATGGTACGAATTCTCCGCAATGCCGTTTTGATACTCCGCCGCTTGGTGTTTCACCAAGCTTCTCAAACCGGTAGTACAGTTCTTGAGAAAGAAAGGGGTCAGACTCATCGTTTACTTGGACGAAATTCTTATTATGGCTCAGACTATGAATACAGTCCCTCCGCAAACACGCAACCGAAATCTGGGACCCACTCAACAGCACCACACGGATGTAGCTTTCTTCACCGAAACATGGACCAACACCACCTCGGGACCGGATATCGCCATTCCCCAAGGATACAAGATCTCCAGGAAGGACCGCTCCACCCGCCCGGGAGGAGGAATCGCCATCGTCCTCAAATCCAACCTCCCCTGAACACACTCCCCGACGAGCCCACAGACCTGATGGAACACTTTCACTTCAAGATACTGGCCAGCCCTACCACCACCCTCCAAGGAACCCTCATCTACCAACCCCCTGGACCCCATGGACTTTTCGCCAACTCCATCAAGGACATCATCTCCCCGCATTCCATCGCGTCCACCAACTACCCTCTACTGGGAGACATCAACTTCCACCTCGACAACCAACCGGACCCCAGCACCACATCCATCCTGGACAAACTCCACAACATTGGACTCCACCAGATCGTGACTGAACCCACGCACTCAGCAGGACACACCCTCGACCCCCTCTTCACAACAGATAACACCATCACCTTCAGCCACAACACCAAACTCCGATGGACTGACCATTGATGCGTCCACTTCACCCTCAGAACACCCACCATCCACAGACACCTGCACCTGCTCCCACAAAGAAACTGGACCAGAATCACCAACGAACAGCTAACCTCATCACTCAGCAACTCCACCCCAACCATCACGGAAAACGACAACCCCAATAGCGCAGCCCGAACCCTGCACAGACGGATCACTGACAGCGCCAACACCGTGGCCCCCTCAAGAAAAACAACAACACCCAAGCCAAGAATGCCAGATGGTTTACCACCGAACTTTGAGAGTCCAGACGCACTTGACACCGCCTCAAAAAGGCCTGGAGGAACACAAAATCCACAGAAGCCTACAACAACTTCAGAGCCGCCACCAACGCCCACCACCAACTCATCAGAACAAGCATTTGCAATGCAATAGGTCTCGCATTAGGAAAGTGTGAGCTATTGGTATTCTAAATGACAATTTTTTTTAATATGTGTTGGCTTTTAAAATATATAAATTAATAGCATTGTTATTCACAAAGCCAATAGTTTACACTTTTCTAATGCGAGTCCTATTGGCTATGGCAATGCTTGTTGGTAGCAAGCAAGGACAGTGCTGTTGTGGTGCTGACTGATGATGTGGTTGGGCCGAGTGATGTGGTGATGTATTAGAGTGATGTGGTGGTGTATGAGAGTGATGTGGTGGTGTCCCAGACTGATGTGGTGGTGTTCCCATGGTGGTGTCCCCGGGTGATATGGTGGTGTCCCCGAGTGATGTGGTGGTGTCCCCGAGTGATGTGGTGGTGTGCCCGAGTGATTTGGTGGTGTCCCCGAGTGATGTGGTGGTGTCCCCGAGTGATGTGGTGGTGTTCCTGAGTGTTGGAGGGTGGAGTTGGAGGGTGGAGTTGGAGTTCGAGGGTGGAGTTGGAGTTGTAGGGTGAATTTGGAGTTGGAGGGTGGAGTTGGAGGGTGGAGTTGGAGGGTGGAGTTGGAGGTTGGAGTTGGAGGGTGGAGTTGGAGGGTGGATTTGGAGGGTGAAGTTGGTGTTGGAGGGTGGAGTTGGAGTTGAAGGGTAGAGTTGGAGTTGGAGGGTGGAGTTGGAGCTGGAGTTGGAGTTGGAGGGTGGAGTTGGAGTTGGAGGGTGGAGTTGGAGGGTAGAGTTGGAGTTGGAGGAATGAGTTGGAGGGTGGAGTTGGAGAGTGGAGTTGGATTGGAGGGTGGAATAGGAGGGTGGAGTTGGAGGGTGGAGTTGGAGGGAGGAGTTGGAGGGTGGAGTTGGAGGGTGGAGTTGGAGGGTGGAGTTGCAGGGTGGAGTTGGAGAGTGGATTTGGAGTTGGACGGTGGATTTGGAGTTGGTGGCTGGAGTTGGAGTGGGAGGGTGGATTTAGAGTTGGAGGGTGGAGTTGGAGGGTGGAGTTGGAGGGTGGAGTTGCAGGGTTTAGTTGGAGGGTGGATTTGGAGTTGGAGGGTGGAGTTGGAGTGGGAGGGTGGAGTTGGAGTTGGAGGGTGGAGTTGGAGTTGGAGTTGGGGGGTGGACTTGGAGGGTGGAGTTGGAGGGTGGAGTTGGAGTTGGAGGGTGGAGTTGGAGTTGGAGGGTGGATTTGGAGTTGGAGGGTGGATTTGGAGTTGGAGGGTGGAGGGTGGAGGGTGGAGTTGGAGTTGGAGTTGGAGGGTGGAGTTGGAGGGAGGAGTTACAGGGTGGAGTTAGAGTTGGAGGGTGGAGTTAGAGTTGGAGGGTGGATTTGGAGTTGGAGGGTGGATTTGGAGCTGGAGTGTCAAGGTTCAGGTTCCTCGGGAGCAGTACCCTCAAAAAGCCCACCTTCAGGCAGCCCCGACTCTGAATGCAAATTATACAGAGTATCAGGATGGCCAGATGAGGGGAGGGGAAGGGAGGGTACTGCGGGGAGGGAGATCTGAAAGGACAGAAGTTGCAACAAACCCAAGACTTATACACTTTCTGTAAATCTTTCCTCAGATTTAGTTCTTTGCTGAGTGCTGCTTAGAACATGACCTATGAATTATAGGATTAACATTCTTCTACAGTTTCATGATTCTGAACTGTACTTCAGGTACACAAAATAACTGAACTGTATTTCAGGTACACAAAATAAGTGAACTGTATTAAGGAAATATGTCTGAAGATAAATACTAGCACCTAATCAACTACATAAGCTAAGTATCAGAAGAGTCATGCACAAGCTACTATCAGAAGAGTACAATTCTACCTTTGAATCCCATACACTTTTGGGAATCATAAAATGTATTTTTGCCACAAATTCAAAAGATTTAAATAGTGCCTCTTAATCAAAAGGTCATGCAAATGAGATTATATTCATCCGTAATGCACACAATGTTTCAAGACCAAAATTATGTTGTAACATAGGTTTACATTCATTCACTTAGCAAAAGATCAAAGTTTAAGGTGCATTTTTAAAGTCATTACGCTCTGTTAAATTATAAGGAGAACATGTCATTTGGCTTCGTTTCTATGAGAAATGTCATTTGCCTCCGTTTCTTAGACTAGATCCGGAATCTAAATGCGCTCCCAAACGTTAAAACTTCGTCAAATATCGTGTAGAAGTCCAAAGACTTACCCGACTGACGACAAAGAAATACCTGACCTTTCCTTCAACTCGAAGAATCAGGCAGCGGAGAAGATGAGAGCCACGGGAAACATCAGCACCAAACCGCGATCCAGAATAATCCGCAGCTGGTGAAGGGCGCGGCTTCGTTTTATACGCGCTGAGCAGGAAACGCAGGCCGGAGTTGGACACATTTGTGGAAGTGACTTTCAAAGCACGAACAGCGCAAAAACACCAAGGAGGCAAACTAAAGTTATTAAAAGGGGTCAATGAGCATTACAAGATTGATGCATACTTTTAGGATGAGTGTCATTATTAAAGCAGCCATGAGTAGCCTTCACATATAAACCCTGATATGCATGCAGTCAAGTTATTCCAAAGATTAAAAGAAGAAACAAACCTAGACAACACAGCTAGGCCCATCTGGTGAATGCAAAGGTTAAAAAAGAATACTAGGTTACATACTAGGTTACATGAAGCTGTTAGTTACACATTACAGTGCGTGAACCAGAATACCGGTGGGGTCATGACAGTCTTCCCCACCAAAAATAGACTCCCCCCATCAAACGGGGGCATTGGGATGCAGTCTGTGGAAGTGTTGCAAGAGACGTGGAGCATGTACTGAATCACTTGGTTCCCAAGAATTTTCCTCAGGTCCGTATCATTTCCACGAAATTAAATACCAAAGTTTTCCTCTCTTTCGTTTGCTATCTAAAATTCTTTGTACCTCGTATTCTTCTTGATCCCCTACCAAAACGGGAGGTGGCTTAAAAGAAGTCCTTTGATTGGCCTTTTTAGCAAAGAAGTATGAAATACTGGGTGAATTGACATTGTATTGGGCAATTTTAATTTATATGCCACTGGGTTTATTTGTTTACATATCTCAAATTGTCCAATGAAACGAGGATGGAACTTGTATTTATTTCGGAATCTCAAGTTCCTGCTAGATAACCATACCCTGTCTCCAGGCTGAAAGACTGGGGCTGGATTCCTTTTCGATCGGCATATTGTTTGTACTGTGTCTTTGCTTTCATGACATTTGCTCTTAGGGTTCGTAGTACTTGAGTCATATTTTTTAATTTAGAAGCTACTGCTGGTAGAAGCTCTTTAGATCTTGATGTATCACATGGCAAAAAACGGGGATGATAACCATGCTTAGCAAAAAACTGAGACATTTTGGTGGAGGAATGAAATAAGTTATTGTAAGCAAATTCTGCTTCCCATAACAGATCCACCCATGAATCTTGTGTCTTTGATAAATAACAGCGCAAGTAAGTTTTGAGGATTTGGCTCACTCGTTCAGTTTGACCATCCGATTCTGGATGGAAGCTGATCGACAGGTTGCTCTGAATACGAAGAGCTGAACACCAAGCCTTCCAAAGTCGTGAGGTGAACTGAGTTCTGCGATCCGAAGTAATAGATTTTGGAAGTCCGTGTAGTTTGACAACATGTTTTAACAAAAGTGAGACTACCTCAGATGTAGTTGGTAAACTAGGACAGGGTATGAAATGAGCCATTTTGGATAATCTATCTACTATCACTAGGATTGCAGTATTCCCTTGGTCTTTTGGAAGATCAGTGATGAAGTCCAAAGAAATGTCTTCCCACAATCCTTGAGGAGTAGGTAACGGCAAAAGATATCCGGTCTTTTTTGTATGATCAGATTTAGCTCTTGCACATACTTCACAGTTTTTAACATAAGAAACTGAGTCTTGTTTCCAATGTGGCCACCAAAAATTTCGTTGGACAAGTTCTATAGTTTTACTTTGACCAGGGGGTCCAGCTAAGGAGTTGTCGTGACACCAACGCAATACTTGTTGACGTGCCGATTTGGAAGGTAGATATAATCTTTTGTTTTGAAAGGGAAGATTATCTTTAATCGTTCTTCCAGGTCTTTGTTTTACCCAAAGAAGTAAGTTCTTTAGAGGCATTTGTCTTTGAATGTTTTCCAAAAACTGTGAAGTTTTTGTTGCTCCAATAATATGACTAGAGTCAATCATAGGTACTGCTTGTCGAGTTTTGGGTTTATCAGAATCTTCTTCCTTGAAACGCGAAAGAGTATCAGCTTTCGTATTTGCACTTCCTGGACGAAATGTGATTATGAAATTGAACTCGGCAAAAAAGAGTGTCCAACGAAGCTGTCTTGGGGATAAGGCTTTCGCACATCGTAAGAACTGTAAATTCTGATGATCAGTGAATACTGTTAAAGGAAATTTAGCCCCCAATAGGTGGTGACGCCATTCTTTGAATGCTGATCGGATGGCTAATAGTTCTTTTTCTGCCACGGTATAATTGGCTTCTGCTGGAAGGTACTTTTTGGATAGATATGCCACAGGGTGAAGTTCGTGAGATTCTTGATTTCGTTGAGAAAGAATATCTCCAATCGCGGTTTCAGAAACATCGCTTCTGCGATAAAGGGTTGACTTGTGTCCGGATGTTGGAGAACTGGAGCCCGTGTAAAGGCCTTTTTTAGTAACTCGAAAGCTTCTTCTGCTTCTGGATTCCAATGAAAGGTTACTTTCTTTTGAAGCAATTTGGTTAATGGACTAGCCAAGGTGGAAAAATGGTGAATAAAGCGTCTGTAAAAATTAGCGAAACCTAGGAACCGCTGATTGTCTTTAACACATTTAGGAGGTGGCCATTCTTGAATGGCTTGAATTTTTCTATCTGCCATTGTGATGCCTTTTGGAGTCAAAATAAATCCCAAGAATTCCACCTTAGTTGTATGAAATTCGCATTTGGTTAATTTACAAAATAAACCATTGCTTTGTAAGGTACTTAAAATTGTCTTTACATGATTTTGATATTCAGATTGTGAAGTAGAATAGATCAAAATATCATCGATATAAACGATGACAAAACGGTCCAAAAATTCTTTTAGCACGTCATTTACAAAAAATTGAAAAGCCGCTGGGGCATTACAAAGCCCAAACGGCATGACACAATATTCAAAGAAACCATAACGAGTTCGAAAAGCAGCATTCCATTCATTCCCAGCTCTTATTCGGACGAGATGGTATGCTCCTTTTAGGTTAAGTTTCGTATAAATTGTGGCTGCGCGTACTTGATCTAACAGTACCGAAATTAAGGGCAGAGGATAACGGTTCTTTACAGTGATGTTATTCAAGGCTCTATAGTCAATGCATGTGCGCAATTCACCATTACTCTTCAGAATGAAGAAGAGAGGAGAGGCTGCTGGAGACTTGGAGGGTCGTATGAAACCGTTCTGTAAGTACTTATCCAAGTACTCTCTTAAATAGGAGTTTTCTTTCTCTGTTAAAGCATATATACGACAACACAGGACTTTGGTTCCTGGAATTAGATCTATTTCACAATCATGGGTGCGATGTGGTGGCAGAGTTTCAGCTTGGCTTTCACTAAATACGTCCCGAAAAGGTTAATAAATTACAGGTAAAACAGTATTTTGTTCTGCTGCAGTAGCAATTCTTTGCTCAGAAGGTGGTAGAGAACTTCTGTTGGATAAAAATGTTGATCCTGAGGTTTGTAATGGTGTTTCTTTTTGTAAACAAACGTGTTTACACCATTCTGAGGTAAAGGCTATGGTTCTTTTACTCCAATCAATTAGCGGATTGTGTAGAGTCAACCACGGCATGCCCAGAATTATTCCAAATTGTGGTGCATCTATAAGATCAAAACTAATATATTCCGAATGACAAAGATCTTGTAAACAGCAAGTCATTTTAATAGAAACTGTTGCTCGAGTAATAGGTCCGGATGTCAATAATGTCCCATCAACAGCACGAACGTTTTCTGGTTGAGCCTTCACTAGTGTGGGAATGGTTAATTTATGACACAAGTTGGAATCAATCAAATTTCCGGTAGCTCCGGAATCCACCATTACCATGAGAGTTCCATGGATACTCTCAACTTCAAACAGAACATTCATAGATAAATGAGGTACTCATTTTGAACTGTGTTGGCCAAATACTGTTCAGGAGATTGACGTAAATTTCTTGAGAAACACTCCTGTTCTTTTCCCGAGCTTTTTAGTTTCCCTGATTTTTCTCTGAGTCTTTTCCAGCCTGAATGCCTCAGATTCCTTTTGGTTTATTATGACATTCCCGTACAAAATGTCCTTTCTTACCACAGTACAAACATTGGCCGTCTTTTCGACGTTGATCTTTCTCTTCTTGAGTTGGGGGCTTCCTAACTCCTCCAATGTCCATAGGCTCTACGGTGTCTTGATGTACGGCTATGCTTCGTTCTTTTGTTCTAGAGAAAACTCGAAACTCTGGTCTTCGTCTCTCACCTTTTCGATTTGCCATTCTATGATCCAATCGTAATGTTAAAGCAATCAGGTCCTCACAATTAGTGGGTTGAGGATCAATGGGTGCAATTAAATCTTTTAAGTCATCTCGCAACCCTTGGTAAAACAGGGCTGCTTTCTTATCTTCTGGCCATTGTGTTTCAGTTGAGAGTCTATTAAACTGGGTTAAATAATGAACCAGATCTTTATTCCCTTGACGTAATTCTAATAGTTCTCGAACAGCAGATCCAGTGATGGTTCTTCTGTCAAAAACCTTTTCAAATTCTCTTTTGAAGGCTCACCAGTCATATAACAGAGTATCATCGCTATTCACCAAAGGGATTGCCCACATTGCAGCATCTACACTTAAATATGAAATAAAAAAGGCAATTCTAGATTGCGCATTAGAGAAGGCAGTTGGCCTAACCATAAAATGTAACTGAACTTGAGTTATGAAGGTTTGGAACTTGTTGGGTTCTCCAGAATATCCGTCTGGGGAAGCTAAAGGCACAGTTTGAGGAACTCTCACAGAAACAGCTGGCGTGGAAGGAATATTCACTGAAGGTTGAGTTCCAGGAAGATGTGCCGTATCAGAATGGCGTTGCGTCTGCAGTTGAGCAACCTGACTGGCCAAAGCAGCTGTTTCAGCCCTAGAAGCTGTGATCTCCTTTTGCATTTCTCCTAAGAGTTTACATATATTTTCTAAAGAAGCCATTTTTCCGGTACTGCTCAGGAGGAACGGTAATCCGTGGGCGGATTATTCTGTCAAGGTTCAGGTTCCTCTGGAGCAGTACCCTCAAAAAGCCCACCTTCAGGCAGCCCCGACTCTGAATTCAAATTATACAGAGTATCAGGATGGCCAGATGAGGGGAGGGGAAGGGAGGGTACTGCGGGGAGGGAGATCTGAAAGGACAGAAGTTGCAACGAACCCCAGACTTATAAACTTTCTGTAAATCTTTCCTCAGATTTAGTTCTTTGCTGAGTGCTGCTTAAAACATGACCTATGAATTATAGGATTAACATTCTTCCACAGTATCATGATTCTGAACTGTACTTCAGGTACACAAAATAACTGAACTGAATTTCAGGTACACAAAATAACTGAACTGTATTTCAGGTACACAAAATAAGGAAATATGTCTGAAGATAAATACTAGCATCTAATCAACTACATAAGCTAAGAATCAAAAGAATCATACACAAGCTAGTATCAGAAGAGTACAATTCTACCTTTGAATCCCATACACTCTTGGGAATCATAAAATGTCTTTTTGCCACAAATTCACAAGATTTAAATAGTGCCTCTTAATCGAAAAGGTCATGCAAATGAGATTATATTCATCCGTAATGCACACGATGTTTCAAGACCAAAATTATGTTGTAACATAGGTTTACATTCATTTACTTAGCAAAAGATCAAAGTTTGAGGTGCATTTTTAAAGTCATTACGCTCTGTTAAATTATAAGGAGAACATGTCATTTGGCTTCGTTTCTATGAGAAATGTCATTTGCCTTCGTTTCTTAGACTAGATCTGGAATCTAAATGCGCTCCCAAACGTTAAATTAAACTTCATCAAATATCGTGTAGAAGTCCAAAGACTTACCCGACTGACGTCAAAGAAATACCTGACCTTTCCTTCAACTCGAAGAATCAGGCAGTGGAGAAGATGAGAGCCACGGGAAACATCAGCACCAAACCGCGATCCAGAATAATCCGCAGCTGGTGAAGGACGCGGAGGCCGGAGTTGGACACATTTGTGGAAGTGTCTTTCAAAGCCCGAACAGCGCAAAAACACCAAGGAGGCAAACTAAAGTTATTAAAAGGGGTCAATGAGCATTACAAGATTAATGCATACTTTTAGGATGAGTGTCATTATTAAAGCAGCCATGAGTAGCATTCACATATAACCCCTGATATGCATGCAGTCATGTTATTCCAAAAATTAAAAGAAGAAACAAACCTAGACAACACAGCTAGGCCCATCTGGTGAATGCAGATGGTGAAACAAGAATACTAGGTTACATACTAGGTTACATGAAGCTGTTAGTTACACATTACAGTGTGTGAACCAGAATACCAGTGGGGTCATGACATGGAGGGTGGATTTGGAGTTGGAAGGTGGAGTTGGAGGGTGGAGTTGGAGTTGGAGGGTGGAGTTGGAGGGTGGAGTTGGAGGGTGGAGTTGGAGGGTAGATTTGGAGTTGGAGGGTTGAGTTGGAGGGTGGATTTGAAGTTGGAGGGTGGAGTTGGAGGGTGAATTTGGAGTTGGAGGGTGGATTTGGAGTTGAAGGGTGGATTTGAAGTTGGAGGGTGGATTTGGAGTTGGAGGGTGAATTTGGAGTTGGAGGGTGGAGTTGGAGTTGGAGTTGGAGGGTGGATTTGGAGATGGAGGGTGGATTTGGAGGGTGGAGTTGGAGGGTGGATTTGGAGTTGGAGGGTGGAGTTGGAGTGGGAGGGTGGATTTGGAGTTGGAGGGTGGAGTTGGAGGGTGGAGTTGGATGGTGGAGTTGCAGGGTGGAGTTGGAGGGTGGATTTGGAGTTGGAGGGTGGAGTTGGAGTTGGAGGGTGGAGTTGGAGTGTGAGGGTGGATTTGGAGTTGGAGGGTGGAGTTGGAGTTGGAGGGTGGAGTTGCAGGGTGGAGTTGGAGGGTGGATTTGGAGTTGGGGGTGGATTTGGAGTTGGAGGGTGGAGTTGGAGGGTGGATTTGGAGTTGGAGGAGGATTTGGAGGGTGGATTTGGAGTTGGAGGGTGGAGTTGGAGTTGGAGGGAGGAGATTTGGAGGGTGGATTTGGAGTTGGAGGGTGGATTTGGAGTTGGAGGGTGGATTTGGAGTTGGAGGGTGGAGTTGGAGTTGCAGGGTAGAGTTGGAGGGTGGAGTTGGAGGGTGGAGTTGGAGGGCGGAGTTGGAGTGTGGAGTTAGAGTTGGAGGGTGGAGTTAGAGTTGGAGGGTGGATTTTGAGTTAGAGGGTGGATTTGGAGAAGGAGGGTGGATTTGGATTTGGAAGGTGGAGTTGGAGTTGGAGGGTGAAGTTGGAGTTGGAGGGTGGAGTTGGAGTTGGAGGGTGGAGTTGGAGGGTGGAGTTGAGGGTGGATTTGGAGTTGGAGGGTGGAGTTGGAGGGTGGATTTGGAGTTGGAGGGTGGAGTTGGAGTTAGAGGGTGGATTTGGAGTTGAAGGGTGGATTTGGAGTTGGAGGGGCGATTTGGAGTTGGAGGGTGAATTTGGAGTTGGAGGGTGGAGTTGGAGTGTGGATTTGGAGTTGGAGGGTGGATTTGGAGTTGGAGGGTGGATTTGGAGGGTGGAGTTAGAGGGTGGAGTTGGAGGGTGGATTTAGAGTTGGAGGGTGGATTTGGAGGGTGGATTTGGAGGGTGGAGTTGAAGGGTGGAGTTGGAGGGTGGAATTGGAGGGTAGATTTGGAGGGTGGAGTTGGAGTTGGAGGGTGGATTTGGAGTTGAAAGGTGGATTTGGAGTTGGAGGGTGGATTTGGAGGGTGGAGTTGGAGGGTGGAGTTGGAGTGTGGATTTGGAGTTGGAGTGTGGATTTGGAGTTGGAGGGTGGATTTGGAGTTGGAGGGTGGATTTGGAGTTGGAGGGTGGATTTGGAGGGTGGAGTTGGATGGTGGAGTTGGAGTTGGAGGGTGGGTTTGGAGGGTTGAGTTGGAGGGTGGAGTTGGAGGGTAGGTTTGGAGGGTGGAGTTGGAGTTGGAGGGTGGATTTGGAGTTGAAAGGCGGATTTGGAGTTGGAGGGTGGATTTGGAGTTGGAGGGTGGATTTGGAGTTGGAGGGAGGAGTTGGAGGATGGATTTGGAGTTGGAGGGTGGATTTGGAGTTGGAGGGTGTAGTTGGAGGGTGGATTTGGAGTTGGAAGGTGGATTTGGAGTTGGAGGGTGGATTTTAAGTTGGAGGGTGGAGATGGAGTGGGAGGGTGGATTTGGAGTTGGAGGGTAGAGTTGGATTGTGGAGTTGGAGGGTGGAGTTGGAGGGTGGAGTTGCATGGTGGAGTTGGAGGGTGGATTTGGAGTTGGAGGGTGGAGTTGCACGGTGGAGTTGGAGGGTGGATTTGGAGTTGGAGGTGGAGGGTGGAGTTGGAGTTGGAGGGTGGAGTTGGAAAGTGGAGTTGAGGGTGGATTTGGAGTTGGAGGGTGGAGTTGGAGGGTGGAGTTGGAGTTGGAGGGAGGAGATTTGGAGGGTGGATTTGGAGTTGGAGGGTGGATTTGTAGTTGCAGGGTGGAGTTGGAGTTGCAGGGTGGAGTTGGAGGGTGGAGTTGAAGGGTGGAGTTTGAGGGTGGAGTTGGAGGGCGGAGTTGGAGTGTGGAGTTAGAGTTGGAGGGTGGAGTTAGAGTTGGAGGGTGGATTTTAAGTTAGAGGGCGAATTTGGAGAAGGAGGGTGGATTTGGAGTTGGAAGGTGGAGTTGGAGTTGGAGGGTGAAGTTGGAGTTGGAGGGTGGAGTTGGAGGGTGGAGTTGGAGGGTGGAGTTGAGGGTGGATTTGGAGTTGGAGGGTGGAGTTGGAGGGTGGATTTGGAGTTGGAGGGTGGAGTTGGAGTTAGAGGGTGGATTTGGAGTTGAAGGGTGGATTTAAAGTTGGAGGGGTGATTTGGAGTTGGAGGGTGGATTTGGAGGGTGGAGTTAGAGGGTGGAGTTGGAGTGTGGATTTGGAGTTGGAGTGTGGATTTGGAGTTGGAGGGTGGATTTGGAGGTTGGAGGGTAGATTTGGAGTTGGAGGGTGGATTTGGAGGGTAGATTTGGAGGGTAGAGTTGGAGGTGGATTAGAGTTGGAGGGTGGATTTGGAGGGTGGAGTTGGAGGGTGGAGTTGGAGGGTGGAGTTGGAGGGTAGTTTGGAGGGTGGAGTTGGAGTTGGAGGGTGATTTGGAGTTGAAAGGTGGATTTGGAGTTGGAGGGTGGATTTGGAGTTGGAGGGTGGATTTGGAGTTGGAGGGAGGAGTTGGAGGATGGATTGGAGTTGGAGGGTGGATTTGGAGTTGGAGGGTGGGATTTGGAGTTGGTAGGTGGATTTGGAGTTGGAGGGTGGATTGAAGTTGGAGGGTGGAGTTGGAGTGGGAGGGTGGATTTGGAGTTGGAGGGTAGAGTTGGATTGTGGAGTTGGAGGGTGGAGTTGGAGGGTGGAGTTTGCACGGTGGAGTTGGAGGGTGGATTGGAGTTGCAGGGTGGAGTTGCACGGTGGAGTTGGAGGGTGGATTTGGAGGGTGGAGGTGTGGGTGGGAGTGGAGTTGGAGGGTGAGTTGGAGGTGGAGTTGAGGATGGATTTGGAGTTGGAGGGTGGAGTTGGGTGTTGGGGGAAGATTGGGAGGGGTTGATTGGGAGTTGGGAGGGTGGAGTTGGAGGGTGGATTTGGAGTTGAAAGGTGGATTTGGAGTTGGAGGGTGGATTTCGAGTTGGAGGGTGGATTTGGAGTTGGAGGGAGGAGTTGGAGGATGGATTTGGAGTTGGAGGGTGGATTTGGAGTTGGACGGTGTAGTTGGAGGGTGGATTTGGAGTGGGAAGGTGGATTTGGAGTTGGAGGGTGGATTTTAAGTTGGAGGGTGGAGATGGAGTGGGAGGGTGGATTTGGAGTTGGAGGGTAGAGTTGGATTGTGGAGTTGGAGGGTGGAGTTGGAGGGTGGAGTTGCACGGTGGAGTTGGAGGGTGGATTTGGAGTTGGAGGGTGGAGTTGCACGGTGGAGTTGGAGGGTGGATTTGGAGTTGGAGGTGGAGGGTGGAGTTGTAGTTGGAGGGTGGAGTTGGAGGGTGGAGTTGGAGTTGGAGGGAGGAGATTTGGAGGGTGGATTTGGAGTTGGAGGGTGGATTTGGAGTTGCAGGGTGGAGTTGGAGTTGCAGGGTGGAGTTGGAGGGTGGAGTTGAAGGGTGGAGTTTGAGGGTGGAGTTGGAGGGTGGAGTTGGAGTGTGGAGTTAGAGTTGGAGGGTGGAGTTAGAGTTTTAGGGTGGATTTTGAGTTAGAGGGTGGATTTGGAGAAGGAGGGTGTATTTGGAGTTGGAAGGTGGAGTTGGAGTTGGAGGGTGAAGTTGGAGTTGGAGGGTGGAGTTGGAGGGTGGAGTTGGAGGGTGGAGTTGAGGGTGGATTTGGAGTTGGAGGGTGGAGTTGGAGGGTGGATTTGGAATTGGAGGGTGGAGTTGGAGTTAGAGGGTGGATTTGGAGTTGAAGGGTGGATTTAAAGTTGGAGGGGCGATTTGGAGTTGGAGGGTGGATTTGGAGGGTGGAGTTAGAGGGTGGAGTTGGAGTGTGGATTTGGAGTTGGAGGGTGGATTTGGAGGGTGGATTTGGAGGGTGGAGTTGGAGGGTGGAGTTGGAGGGTGGAATTGGAGGGTAGATTTGGAGGGTGGAGTTGGAGTTGGAGGGTGGATTTGGAGTTGAAAGGTGGATTTGGAGTTGGAGGGTGGATTTGGAGGGTGGAGTTGGAGGGTGGAGTTGGAGTGTGGATTTGGAGTTGGAGTGTGGATTTGGAGTTGGAGGGTGGATTTGAAGTTGGAGGGTGGATTTGGAGTTGGAGGGTGGATTTGGATGGTGGAGTTGGAGGATGGATTTAGGGTTGGAGGGTGTGTTTGGAGGGTGGAGTTGGAGGGTAGATTTGGAGGGTGGAGTTGGAGTTGGAGGGTGGATTTGGAGTTGAAAGGTGGATTTGGAGTTGGAGGGTGGATTTGGAGTTGGAGGGTGGATTTGGAGTCGGAGGGAGGAGTTGGAGGATGGATTTGGAGTTGGAGGGTGGATTTGGAGTTGGAGGGTGTAGTTGGAGGGTGGATTTGGAGTTGGAAGGTGGATTTGGAGTTGGAGGGTGGATTTTAAGTTGGAGGGTGGAGATGGAGTGGGAGGGTGGATTTGGAGTTGGAGGGTAGAGTTGGATTGTGGAGTTGGAGGGTGGAGTTGGAGGGTGGAGTTGCACGGTGGAGTTGGAGGGTGGATTTGGAGTTGGAGGGTGGAGTTGCACGGTGGAGTTGGAGGGTGGATTTGGAGTTGGAGGTGGAGGGTGGAGTTGGAGTTGGAGGGTGGAGTTGGAAAGTGGAGTTGAGGGTGGATTTGGAGTTGGAGGGTGGAGTTGGAGCGTGAAGTTGGAGGGTGGAGTTGGAGTTGGAGGGAGGAGATTTGGAGGGTGGATTTGGAGTTGGAGGGTGGATTTGGAGTTGCAGGGTGGAGTTGGAGTTGCAGGGTTGAGTTGGAGGGTGGAGTTGAAGGGTGGAGTTTGAGGGTGGAGTTGGAGGGCGGAGTTGGAGTGTGGAGTTAGAGTTGGAGGGTGGAGTTAGAGTTGGAGGGTGGATTTTGAGTTAGAGGGTGAATTTGGAGAAGGAGGGTGGATTTGGAGTTGGAAGGTGGAGTTGGAGTTGGAGGGTGAAGTTGGAGTTGGAGGGTGGAGTTGGAGGGTGGAGTTGGAGGGTGGAGTTGAGGGTGGATTTGGAGTTGGAGGGTGGAGTTGGAGGGTGGATTTGGAGTTGGAGGGTGGAGTTGGAGTTAGAGGGTGGATTTGGAGTTGAAGGGTGGATTTAAAGTTGGAGGGGCGATTTGGAGTTGGAGGGTGGATTTGGAGGGTGGAGTTAGAGGGTAGAGTTGGAGGGTGGATTTAGAGTTGGAGTGTGGATTTGAAGTTGGAGGGTGGATTTGGAGTTGGAGGGTGGATTTGGAGTTGGAGGGTGGATTTGGAGGGTAGATTTGGAGGGTAGAGTTGGAGGGTGGATTTAGAGTTGGAGGGTGGATTTGGAGGGTGGAGTTGGAGGGTGGAGTTGGAGGGTAGATTTGGAGGGTGGAGTTGGAGTTGGAGGGTGGATTTGGAGTTGAAAGGTGGATTTGGAGTTGGAGGGTGGATTTGGAGTTAGAGGGTGGATTTGGAGTTGGAGGGAGGAGTTGGAGGATGGATTTGGAGTTGGAGGGTGGATTTGGAGTTGGAGGGTGTAGTTGGAGGGTGGATTTGGAGTTGGAAGGTGGATTTGGAGTTGGAGGGTGGATTTGAAGTTGGAGGGTGGAGTTGGAGTGGGAGGGTGGATTTGGAGTTGGAGGGTAGAGTTGGATTGTGGAGTTGGAGGCTGGAGTTGGAGGGTGGAGTTGCACGGTGGAGTTGGAGGGTGGATTTGGAGTTGCAGGGTGGAATTGCACGGTGGAGTTGGAGGGTGGATTTGGAGTTGGAGGGTGGATTTGGAGTTGGAGGGTGGAGTTGGAGGGTGGAGTTGAGGATGGATTTGGAGGGTGGAGTTGGAGTTGGAGGGAGAAGATTTGGAGGGTTGATTTGGAGTTGGAGGGTGGATTTGGAGTTGGAGGGTGGAGTTGGAGTTGCAGGGTGGAGTTGGAGGGTGGAGTTGGAGGGTGGAGTTGGAGGGTGGAGTTTGAGGGTGGAGTTGGAGGGCGGAGTTGGAGTGTGGAGTTAGAGTTGGAGGGTGGAGTTAGAGTTGGAGGGTGGATTTTGAGTTAGAGGGTGGATTTGGAGAAGGAGGGTGGATTTGGAGTTGGAAGGTGGAGTTGTAGTTGGAGGGTGAAGTTGGAGTTGGAGGGTGGAGTTGGAGTTGGAGGGTGGAGTTGGAGGGTGGAGTTGAGGGTGGATTTGGAGTTGGAGGGTGGAGTTGGAGGGTGGATTTGGAGTTGGAGGGTGGAGTTGGAGTTAGAGGGTGGACTTGGAGTTGAAGGGTGGATTTGGAGTTGGAGGGGCGATTTGGAGTTGGAGGGTGAATTTGGAGTTGGAGGGTGGAGTTGGAGTGTGGATTTGGAGTTGGAGGGTGGATTTGGAGTTGGAGGGCGGATTTGGAGGGTGGAGTTCGAGGGTGGAGTTGGAGGGTGGATTTAGAGTTGGAGGGTGGATTTGGAGGGTGGATTTGGAGGGTGGAGTTGGAGGGTGGAGTTGGAGGGTGGAATTGGAGGGTAGATTTGGAGGGTGGAGTTGGAGTTGGAGGGTGGATTTGGAGTTGAAAGGAGGATTTGGAGTTTGAGGGTGGATTTGGAGGGTGGAGTTGGAGGGTGGAGTTGGAGTGTGGATTTGGAGTTGGAGTGTGGATTTGGAGTTGGAGGGTGGATTTGGAGTTGGAGGGTAGATTTGGAGGGTGGAGTTGGAGGGTGGAGTTGGAGGGTGGATTTAGAGTTGGAGGGTGGATTTGGAGGGTGGAGTTGGAGGGTAGATTTGGAGGGTGGAGTTGGAGTTGGAGGGTGGATTTGGAGTTGAAAGGTGGATTTGGAGTTGGAGAGTGGATTTGGAGTTGGAGGGTGGATTTGGAGTTGGAGGGAGGAGTTGGAGGATGGATTTGGAGTTGGAGGGTGGATTTGGAGTTGGAGGGTGTAGTTGGAAGGTGGATTTGGAGTTGGAAGGTGGATTTGGAGTCGGAGGGTGGATTTGAAGTTGGAGGGTGGAGTTGGAGTGGGAGGGTGGATTTGGAGTTGGAGGGTAGAGTTGGATTGTGGAGTTGGAGGGTGGAGTTGGAGGGTGGAGTTGCACTGTGGAGTTGGAGGGTGGATTTGGAGTTGGAGGGTGGAGTTGCACGGTGGAGTTGGAGGGTGGATTTGGAGTTGGAGGGTGGAGGTGGAGGGTGGAGTTGGAGTTGGAGGTTGGAGTTGGAGGGTGGAGGTGAGGTGGATTTGGAGTTGGAGGGTGGAGTTGGTGGGTGGATTTGGAGTTGGAGGGTGGAGTTTGAGTTAGAGGGTAGATTTGGAGTTGAAGGGTGGATTTGGAGTTGGAGGGGCGATTTGGAGGGTAGAGTTGGAGGGTGGAGTTGGAGGGTGGATTTAGAGTTGGAGGGTGGATTTGGAGGGTGGATTTGGAGGGTGGAGTTGGAGGGTGGAGTTGGAGGGTGGAATTGGAGGGTAGATTTGGAGGGTGGAGTTGGAGTTGGAGGGTGGATTTGGAGTTGAAAGGTGGATTTGGAGTTGCAGGGTGAATTTGGAGGGTGGAGTTGGAGGGTGGAGTTGGAGTGTGGATTTGGAGTTGGAGTGTGGATTTGGAGTTGGAGGGTGGATTTGGAGTTGGAGGGTGGATTTGGAGTTGGAGGGTGGATTTGGAGGGTGGAGTTGGAGGGTGGAGTTGAAGGGTGGATTTAGAGTTGGAGGGTGGATTTGGAGGGTGGAGTTGGAGGGTAGATTTGGAGGGTAGATTTGGAGGGTGGAGTTGGAGTTGGAGGGTGGATTTGGAGTTGAAAGGTGGATTTGGAGTTGGAGGGTGGATTTGGAGTTGGAGGGTGGATTTGGAGTTGGAGGGAGGAGTTGGAGGATGGATTTGGAGTTGGAGGGTGGATTTGGATTTGGAGGGTGGAGTTGGAGGGTGGATTTGGAGTTGGAATGTGGATTTGGAGTTGGAGGGTGGATTTGAAGTTGGAGGGTGGAGTTGGAGTGGGAGGTTGGATTTGGAGTTGGAGGGTAGAGTTGGATTGTGGAGTTGGAGGGTGGAGTTGGAGGGTGGAGTTGCATGGTGGAGTTGGAGGGTGGATTTGGAGTTGGAGGGTGGAGTTGCACGGTGGAGTTGGAGGGTGGATTTGGAGTTGGAGGGTGGAGGTGGAGGGTGGAGTTGGAGGTTGGAGTTGGAGGGTGGAGTTGCAGGGTGGAGTTGGAGGGTGGATTTGGAGTTGGAGGGTGGAGTTGGAGTTGGAGGGTGAAGTTGGAGTTGGAGGGTGGATTTGGAGTTAGAGGGTGAATTTGGAGTTGGAGGTTGGAGTGGGAGGGTGGATTTGGAGTTGGAGTTTGGAGGGTGGAGTTGGAGGGTGGAGTTGCAGGGTGGAGTTGGAGGGTGGATTTGGAGTTGGAGGGTGGAGTTGGAGTTGGAGGGTGGAGTTGGAGGGTGGATTTGGAGTTGGAGGGTGGAGTTGGAGTTGGAGGATGGAGATGGAGTGGGAGGGTGGATTTGGAGTTGGAGGGTGGAGTTGGAGTTGGAGGGTGGAGTTGGAGTTGGAGGGTGGAGTTGGAGTTGGAGAGTGGATTTGGAGTTGGAGGGTGGATTTGAAGTTGGAGGGTGGATTTGGAGTTGGAGGGTGGAGTTGGAGGGTAGATTTGGAGTTGGAGGGTGGATTTGAAGTTGGAGGGTGGAGCCTCAAGGCTCCTTGCTCAGCCCAACCCTCTTCAACGTCTACATGAGCCCCCTCGCACCCATCGCACGCCAACACAACCTCAACATCATCTCCTATGCCGACGACACCCAGCTGATCCTCTCCCTCACCAATGACCCCACCGCCGCCAGAGCCAACCTACACGAAGGGATGACAGACGTAGCCAAGTGGATGATGAACAGTCGCCTGAAACTGAACTCGGACAAGATGGAAGTCCTCATCCTGGGATCTTCACCCTCCGCCTGGGACGCCTCCTGTTGGCCCCCCGCCCTGGGCAGCGCACCCAACCCAACAGACCACGCACGCTACCTGGGCTTCATCCTGGACTCCTCCCTCTCCATGACCAGACAAATCAACGCCGTCTCCTCGTCATGCTTCAACATCCTGCGCATGCTACGTAAGATCTTCCGGTGGATCCCCACCGAGACCAGGAAGACGGTCACCCAGGCCCTCGTCACCAGCCGTCTGGACTACGGCAACTCCCTCTACGCCGGTACCACCGCCAACTCCAGAAGAGACTCCAGCGGATCCAGAACGCCTCAGCACGACTCATCCTGGACATCCCCCGTCGCAGCCACATCTCCGGACACCTGAGAGACCTGCACTGGCTCCCGGTCAACAAGAGAATCATCTTCCGTCTCCTCACCCACGCACACAAAGCCCTACACAACCAAGGCCCCGGATACCTCAACAGCCGCCTCAACTTCTATGCTCCCACACGCCAGATTTGATCGACCGGCCACGCCCTTGCCACCGTCCCCCGCATCCGAAGAGCCACCAGAGGGGGAAGGTTCTTCTCCTACATGGCCTCCAAGACTTGGAACTCCCTCCCGACCCACCTCCGCCTGACCCAGGACCACCTCGCCTTCAGGAAGCAGCTCAAGACCTGGCTGTTCGAGCAGTAGCGGACCCCCCCTCCCCTAGCGCCTTGAGACCCTCCGGGTGAGTAGTGCGCTATATAAATGCTGTGATTGATTGATTGATTGATTTGGAGTTGGATGATGGATTTGGAGTTGGAGGGTGGAGATTTGGAGTTGGAGGGTGGATTTGGAGTTGGAGGGTGGAGGTGGAGGGTGGAGTTGGAGTTGGAGGGTGGAGTTGGAGGGTGGAGTTGAGGATGGATTTGGAGTTGGAAGGTGGAGTTGGAGTTGGAGGGAGGAGATTTGGAGGGTTGATTTGGAGTTGGAGGGTGGATTTGGAGTTGGAGGGTGGAGTTGGAGTTGCAGGGTGGAGTTGGAGGGTGGAGTTGGAGGGTGGAGTTTGAGGGTGGAGTCGGAGGGCGGAGTTGGAGTGTGGAGTTAGAGTTGGAGGGTGGAGTTAGAGTTGGAGGGTGGATTTTGAGTTAGAGGGTGGATTTGGAGAAGGAGGGTGGATTTGGAGTTGGAAGGTGGAGTTGGAGTTGGAGGGTGAAGTTGGAGGGTGGAGTTGAGGGTGGATTTGGAGTTGGAGGGTGGAGTTGGAGGGTGGATTTGGAGTTGGAGGGTGGAGTTGGAGTTAGAGGGTGGACTTGGAGTTGAAGGGTGGATTTGGAGTTGGAGGGGCGATTTGGAGTTGGAGGGTGAATTTGGAGGGTGGAGTTGGAGTGTGGATTTGGAGTTGGAGGGTGGATTTGGAGTTGGAGGGCGGATTTGGAGGGTGGAGTTGGAGGGTAGAGTTGGAGGGTGGATTTAGAGTTGGAGGGTGGATTTGGAGGGTGGATTTGGAGGGTGGAGTTGGATGGTGGAGTTGGAGGGTGGAATTGGAGGGTAGATTTGAAAGGGTGGATTTGGAGTTGGAGGGTGGATTTGTAGTTGAAAGGAGGATTTGGAGTTTGAGGGTGGATTTGGAAGTTGGAGGGTGGAGTTGGAGTGTGGATTTGGAGTTGGAGTGTGGATTTGGAGTTGGAGGGTGGATTTGGAGTTGGAGGGTGGATTTGGAGGGTGGAGTTGGAGGGTGGAGTTGGAGGGTGGATTTAGAGTTGGAGGGTGGATTTGGAGGGTGGAGTTTGAGGGTGGAGTTGGAGGGTAGATTTGGAGGGTGGAGTTGGAGTTGGAGGGTGGATTTGGAGTTGAAAGGTGGATTTGGAGTTGGAGAGTGGATTTGGAGTTGGAGGGTGGATTTGGAGTTGGAGGGAGGAGTTGGAGGATGGATTTGGAGTTGGAGGGTGGATTTGGAGTTGGAGGGTGTAGATGGAGGGTGGATTTGGAGTTGGAAGGTGGATTTGGAGATGGAGGGTGGATTTGAAGTTGGAGGGTGGATTTGGAGTTGGAGGGGCGATTTGGAGTTTGAGGGTGAATTTGGAGGGTGGAGTTGGAGTGTGGATTTGGAGTTGGAGGGTGGATTTGGAGTTGGAGGGCGGATTTGGAGGGTGGAGTTGGAGGGTGGAGTTGGAGGGTGGATTTAGAGTTGGAGGGTGGATTTGGAGGGTGGATTTGGAGGGTGAAGTTGGATGGTGGAGTTGGAGGGTGGAATTGGAGGGTAGATTTGGAGGGTGGAGTTGGAGTTGGAGGGTGGATTTGGAGTTGAAAGGAGGATTTGGAGTTTGAGGGTGGATTTGGAAGTTGGAGGGTGGAGTTGGAGTGTGGATTTGGAGTTGGAGTGTGGATTTGGAGTTGGAGGGTGGATTTGGAGCTGGAGAGTGGATTTGGAGGGTGGAGTTGGAGGGTGGAGTTGGAGGGTGGATTTAGAGTTGGAGGGTGGATTTGGAGGGTGGAGTTTGAGGGTGGAGTTGGAGGGTAGATTTGGAGGGTGGAGTTGGAGTTGGAGGGTGGATTTGGAGTTGAAAGTTGGATTTGGAGTTGGAGAGTGGATTTGGAGTTGGAGGGTGGATTTGGAGTTGGAGGGAGGAGTTGGAGGATGGATTTGGAGTTGGAGGGTGGATTTGGAGTTGGAGGGTGTAGTTGGAGGGTGGATTTGGAGTTGGAAGGTGGATTTGGAGTTGGAGGGTGGATTTGAAGTTGGAGGGTGGAGTTGGAGTGGGAGGGTGGATTTGGAGTTGGAGGGTAGAGTTGGATTGTGGAGTTGGAGGGTGGAGTTGGAGGGTGGAGTTGCACGGTGGAGTTGGAGGGTGGATTTGGAGTTGGAGGGTGGAGTTAAACGGTGGAGTTGGAGGGTTGATTTGGAGTTGGAGGGTGGAGGTGGAGGGTGGAGTTGGAGTTGGAGGTTGGAGTTGGAGGGTGGAGGTGAGGTGGATTTGGAGTTGGAGGGTGGAGTTGGAGGGTGGATTTGGAGTTGGAGGGTGGAGTTGGAGTTAGAGGGTGGATTTGGAGTTGAAGGGTGGATTTGGAGTTGGAGGGGCGATTTGGAGGGTAGAGTTGGTGGGTGCAGTTGGAGGGTGGATTTAGAGTTGGAGGGTGGATTTGGAGGGTGGATTTGGAGGGTGGAGTTGGAGGGTGGAGTTGGAGGGATGAATAGGAGGGTAGATTTGGAGGGTGGAGTTGGAGTTGGAGGGTGGATTTGGAGTTGAAAGGTGGATTTGGAGTTGGAGGGTGGATTTGGAGGGTGGAGTTGGAGGGTGGAGTTGGAGTGTGGATTTGGAGTTGGAGTGTGGATTTGGAGTTGGAGGGTGGATTTGAAGTTGGAGGGTGGATTTGGAGTTGGAGGGTGGATTTGGAGTTGGAGGGTGGATTTGGAGGGTGGAGTTGGAGGGTAGATTTGGAGGGTGGAGTTGGAGTTGGAGGGTGGATTTGGAGTTGAAAGGTGGATTTGGAGTTGGAGGGTGGATTTGGAGTTGGAGGGTGGATTTGGAGTTGGAGGGAGGAGTTGGAGGATGGATTTGGAGTTGGAGGGTGGATTTGGAGTTGGAGGGTGGAGTTGGAGGGTGGATTTGGAGTTGGAAGGTGGATTTGGAGTTGGAGGGTGGATTTGAAGTTGGAGGGTGGAGTTGGAGTGGGAGGGTGGATTTGGAGTTGGAGGGTAGAGTTGGATTGTGGAGTTGGAGGGTGGAGTTGGAGGGTGGAGTTGCACGGTGGAGTTGGAGGGTGGATTTGGAGTTGGAGGGTGGAGTTGCACGGTGGAGTTGGAGGGTGGATTTGGAGTTGGAGGGTGGAGGTGGAGGGTGGAGTTGGAGTTGGAGGTTGGAGTTGGAGGGTGGAGTTGCAGGGTGGAGTTGGAGGGTGGATTTGGAGTTGGAGGGTGGAGTTGGAGTTGGAGGGTGAAGTTGGAGTTGGAGGGTGGATTTGGAGTTAGAGGGTGAATTTGGAGTTGGAGGTTGGAGTGGGAGGGTGGATTTGGAGTTGGAGGTTGGAGGGTGGAGTTGGAGGGTGGAGTTGCAGGGTGGAGTTGGAGGGTGGATTTGGAGTTGGAGGGTGGAGTTGGAGTTGGAGGGTGGAGTTGGAGGGTGGATTTGGAATTGGAGGGTGGAGTTGGAGTTGGAGGATGGAGATGGAGTGGGAGGGTGGATTTGGAGTTGGAGGGTGGAGTTGGAGTTGGAGGGTGGAGTTGGAGTTGGAGGGTGGAGTTGGAGTTGGAGAGTGGATTTGGAGTTGGAGGGTGGATTTGAAGTTGGAGGGTGGATTTGGAGTTGGAGGGTGGAGTTGGAGGGTAGATTTGGAGTTGGAGGGTGGATTTGAAGTTGGAGGGTGGAGCCTCAAGGCTCCTTGCTCATCCCAACCCTCTTCAACGTCTACATGAGCCCCCTCGCAGCCATCGCACGCCAACACAACCTCAACATCATCTCCTACGCCGACGACACCCAGCTGATCCTCTCCCTCACCAATGACCCCACCGCCGCCAGAGCCAACCTACACGAAGGGATGACAGACGTAGCCAAGTGGATGATGAACAGTCGCCTGAAACTGAACTCGGACAAGATGGAAGTCCTCATCCTGGGATCTTCACCCTCTGCCTGGGACGCCTCCTGTTGGCCCCCCGCCCTGGGCAGCGCACCCAACCCAACAGACCACGCACGCTACCTGGGCTTCATCCTGGACTCCTCCCTCTCCATGACCAGACAAATCAACGCCGTCTCCTCGTCATGCTTCAACATCCTGCGCATGCTACGTAAGATCTTCCGGTGGATCCCCACCGAGACCAGGAAGACGGTCACCCAGGCCCTCGTCACCAGCCGTCTGGACTACGGCAACTCCCTCTACGCCGGTACCACCGCCAACTCCAGAAGAGACTCCAGCGGATCCAGAACGCCTCAGCACGACTCATCCTGGACATCCCCCGTCGCAGCCACATCTCCGGACACCTGAGAGACCTGCACTGGCTCCCGGTCAACAAGAGAATCATCTTCCGTCTCCTCACCCACGCACACAAAGCCCTACACAACCAAGGCCCCGGATACCTCAACAGCCGCCTCAACTTCTATGCTCCCACACGCCAGATTTGATCGACCGGCCACGCCCTTGCCACCGTCCCCCGCGTCCGAAGAGCCACCAGAGGGGGAAGGTTCTTCTCCTACATGGCCTCCAAGACTTGGAACTCCCTCCCGACCCACCTCCGCCTGACCTAGGACCACCTCGCCTTCAGGAAGCAGCTCAAGACCTGGCTGTTCGAGCAGTAGCGGACCCCCCCTCCCCTAGCGCCTTGAGACCCTCCGGGTGAGTAGTGCGCTATATAAATGCTGTGATTGATTGATTGATTGATTTGGAGTTGGATGATGGATTTGGAGTTGGAGGGTGGAGATTTGGAGTTGGAGGGTGGATTTGGAGTTGGAGGGTGGAGGTGGAGGGTGGAGTTGGAGTTGGAGGGTGGAGTTGGAGGGTGGAGTTGAGGATGGATTTGGAGTTGGAAGGTGGAGTTGGAGTTGGAGGGAGGAGATTTGGAGGGTTGATTTGGAGTTGGAGGGTGGATTTGGAGTTGGAGGGTGGAGTTGGAGTTGCAGGGTGGAGTTGGAGGGTGGAGTTGGAGGGTGGAGTTTGAGGGTGGAGTCGGAGGGCGGAGTTGGAGTGTGGAGTTAGAGTTGGAGGGTGGAGTTAGAGTTGGAGGGTGGATTTTGAGTTAGAGGGTGGATTTGGAGAAGGAGGGTGGATTTGGAGTTGGAAGGTGGAGTTGGAGTTGGAGGGTGAAGTTGGAGGGTGGAGTTGTGGGTGGATTTGGAGTTGGAGGGTGGAGTTGGAGGGTGGATTTGGAGTTGGAGGGTGGAGTTGGAGTTAGAGGGTGGACTTGGAGTTGAAGGGTGGATTTGGAGTTGGAGGGGCGATTTGGAGTTGGAGGGTGAATTTGGAGGGTGGAGTTGGAGTGTGGATTTGGAGTTGGAGGGTGGATTTGGAGTTGGAGGACGGATTTGGAGGGTGGAGTTGGAGGGTAGAGTTGGAGGGTGGATTTAGAGTTGGAGGGTGGATTTGGAGGGTGGATTTGGAGGGTGGAGTTGGATGGTGGAGTTGGAGGGTGGAATTGGAGGGTAGATTTGAAAGGGTGGATTTGGAGTTGGAGGGTGGATTTGTAGTTGAAAGGAGGATTTGGAGTTTGAGGGTGGATTTGGAAGTTGGAGGGTGGAGTTGGAGTGTGGATTTGGAGTTGGAGTGTGGATTTGGAGTTGGAGGGTGGATTTGGAGTTGGAGGGTGGATTTGGAGGGTGGAGTTGGAGGGTGGAGTTGGAGGGTGGATTTAGAGTTGGAGGGTGGATTTGGAGGGTGGAGTTTGAGGGTGGAGTTGGAGGGTAGATTTGGAGGGTGGAGTTGGAGTTGGAGGGTGGATTTGGAGTTGAAAGGTGGATTTGGAGTTGGAGAGTGGATTTGGAGTTGGAGGGTGGATTTGGAGTTGGAGGGAGGAGTTGGAGGATGGATTTGGAGTTGGAGGGTGGATTTGGAGTTGGAGGGTGTAGATGGAGGGTGGATTTGGAGTTGGAAGGTGGATTTGGAGTTGGAGGGTGGATTTGAAGTTGGAGGGTGGAGTTGGAGTGGGAGGGTGGATTTGGAGTTGGAGGGTAGAGTTGGATTGTGGAGTTGGAGGGTGGAGTTGGAGGGTGGAGTTGCACGGTGGAGTTGGAGGGTGGATTTGGAGTTGGAGGGTGGAGTTGCACGGTGGAGTTGGAGGGTGGATTTGGAGTTGGAGGGTGGAGGTGGAGGGTGGAGTTGGAGTTGGAGGTTGGAGTTGGAGGGTGGAGGTGAGGTGTATTTGGAGTTGGAGGGTGGAGTTGGAGGGTGGATTTGGAGTTGGAGGGTGGAGTTGGAGTTAGAGGGTGGATTTGGAGTTGAAGGGTGGATTTGGAGTTGGAGGGGCGATTTGGAGGGTAGAGTTGGAGGGTGGAGTTGGAGGGTGGATTTAGAGTTGGAGGGTGGATTTGGAGGGTGGATTTGGAGGGTGGAGTTGGAGGGTGGAGTTGGAGGGTGGAATAGGAGGGTAGATTTGGAGGGTGGAGTTGGAGTTGGAGGGTGGATTTGGAGTTGAAAGGTGGATTTGGAGTTGGAGGGTGGATTTGGAGGGTGGAGTTGGAGGGTGGATTTGGAGTTGGAGGGTGGAGTTGGAGTTAGAGGGTGGACTTGGAGTTGAAGGGTGGATTTGGAGTTGGAGGGGCGATTTGGAGTTGGAGGGTGAATTTGGAGGGTGGAGTTGGAGTGTGGATTTGGAGTTGGAGGGTGGATTTGGAGTTGGAGGGCGGATTTGGAGGGTGGAGTTGGAGGGTGGAGTTGGAGGGTGGATTTAGAGTTGGAGGGTGGATTTGGAGGGTGGATTTGGAGGGTGAAGTTGGATGGTGGAGTTGGAGGGTGGAATTGGAGGGTAGATTTGGAGGGTGGAGTTGGAGTTGGAGGGTGGATTTGGAGTTGAAAGGAGGATTTGGAGTTTGAGGGTGGATTTGGAAGTTGGAGGGTGGAGTTGGAGTGTGGATTTGGAGTTGGAGTGTGGATTTGGAGTTGGAGGGTGGATTTGGAGCTGGAGAGTGGATTTGGAGGGTGGAGTTGGAGGGTGGAGTTGGAGGGTGGATTTAGAGTTGGAGGGTGGATTTGGAGGGTGGAGTTTGAGGGTGGAGTTGGAGGGTAGATTTGGAGGGTGGAGTTGGAGTTGGAGGGTGGATTTGGAGTTGAAAGGTGGATTTGGAGTTGGAGAGTGGATTTGGAGTTGGAGGGTGGATTTGGAGTTGGAGGGAGGAGTTGGAGGATGGATTTGGAGTTGGAGGGTGGATTTGGAGTTGGAGGGTGTAGTTGGAGGGTGGATTTGGAGTTGGAAGGTGGATTTGGAGTTGGAGGGTGGATTTGAAGTTGGAGGGTGGAGTTGGAGTGGGAGGGTGGATTTGGAGTTGGAGGGTAGAGTTGGATTGTGGAGTTGGAGGGTGGAGTTGGAGGGTGGAGTTGCACGGTGGAGTTGGAGGGTGGATTTGGAGTTGGAGGGTGGAGTTGAACGGTGGAGTTGGAGGGTTGATTTGGAGTTGGAGGGTGGAGGTGGAGGGTGGAGTTGGAGTTGGAGGTTGGAGTTGGAGGGTGGAGGTGAGGTGGATTTGGAGTTGGAGGGTGGATTTGGAGTTGGAGGGTGGAGTTGGAGTTAGAGGGTGGATTTGGAGTTGAAGGGTGGATTTGGAGTTGGAGGGGCGATTTGGAGGGTAGAGTTGGTGGGTGCAGTTGGAGGGTGGATTTAGAGTTGGAGGGTGGATTTGGAGGGTGGATTTGGAGGGTGGAGTTGGAGGGTGGAGTTGGAGGGATGAATAGGAGGGTAGATTTGGAGGGTGGAGTTGGAGTTGGAGGGTGGATTTGGAGTTGAAAGGTGGATTTGGAGTTGGAGGGTGGATTTGGAGGGTGGAGTTGGAGGGTGGAGTTGGAGTGTGGATTTGGAGTTGGAGTGTGGATTTGGAGTTGGAGGGTGGATTTGGAGTTGGAGGGTGGATTTGGAGTTGGAGGGTGGATTTGGAGGGTGGAGTTGGAGGGTGGAGTTGGAGGGTGGATTTAGAGTTGGAGGGTGGATTTGGAGGGTGGAGTTGGAGGGTAGATTTGGAGGGTGGAGTTGGAGTTGGAGGGTGGATTTGGAGTTGAAAGGTGGATTTGGAGTTGGAGGGTGGATTTGGAGTTGGAGGGTGGATTTGGAGTTGGAGGGAGGAGTTGGAGGATGGATTTGGAGTTGGAGGGTGGATTTGGAGTTGGAGGGTGGAGTTGGAGGGTGGATTTGGAGTTGGAAGGTGGATTTGGAGTTGGAGGGTGGATTTGAAGTTGGAGGGTGGAGTTGGAGTGGGAGGGTGGATTTGGAGTTGGAGGGTAGAGTTGGATTGTGGAGTTGGAGGGTGGAGTTGGAGGGTGGAGTTGCACGGTGGAGTTGGAGGGTGGATTTGGAGTTGGAGGGTGGAGTTGCACGGTGGAGTTGGAGGGTGGATTTGGAGTTGGAGGGTGGAGGTGGAGGGTGGAGTTGGAGTTGGAGGTTGGAGTTGGAGGGTGGAGTTGCAGGGTGGAGTTGGAGGGTGGATTTGGAGTTGGAGGGTGGAGTTGGAGTTGGAGGGTGAAGTTGGAGTTGGAGGGTGGATTTGGAGTTAGAGGGTGAATTTGGAGTTGGAGGTTGGAGTGGGAGGGTGGATTTGGAGTTGGAGGTTGGAGGGTGGAGTTGGAGGGTGGAGTTGCAGGGTGGAGTTGGAGGGTGGATTTGGAGTTGGAGGGTGGAGTTGAAGTTGGAGGGTGGAGTTGGAGGGTGGATTTGGAATTGGAGGGTGGAGTTGGAGTTGGAGGATGGAGATGGAGTGGGAGGGTGGATTTGGAGTTGGAGGGTGGAGTTGGAGTTGGAGGGTGGAGTTGGAGTTGGAGGGTGGAGTTGGAGTTGGAGAGTGGATTTGGAGTTGGAGGGTGGATTTGAAGTTGGAGGGTGGATTTGGAGTTGGAGGGTGGAGTTGGAGGGTAGATTTGGAGTTGGAGGGTGGATTTGAAGTTGGAGGGTGGAGCCTCAAGGCTCCTTGCTCATCCCAACCCTCTTCAACATCTACATGAGCCCCCTCGCAGCCATCGCACGCCAACACAACCTCAACATCATCTCCTACGCCGACGACACCCAGCTGATCCTCTCCCTCACCAATGACCCCACCGCCGCCAGAGCCAACCTACACGAAGGGATGACAGACGTAGCCAAGTGGATGATGAACAGTCGCCTGAAACTGAACTCGGACAAGACGGAAGTCCTCATCCTGGGATCTTCACCCTCCGCCTGGGACGCCTCCTGTTGGCCCCCCGCCCTGGGCAGCGCACCCAACCCAACAGACCACGCACGCAACCTGGGCTTCATCCTGGACTCCTCCCTCTCCATGACCAGACAAATCAACGCCGTCTCCTCGTCATGCTTCAACATCCTGCGCATGCTATGTAAGATCTTCCGGTGGATCCCCACCGAGACCAGGAAGACGGTCACCCAGGCCCTCGTCACCAGCCGTCTGGACTACGGCAACTCCCTCTACGACGGTACCACCGCCAAACTCCAGAAGAGACTCCAGCGGATCCAGAACGCCTCAGCACGACTCATCCTGGACATCCCCCGTCGCAGCCACATCTCCGGACACCTTGTGGAAAATTAGTACGGTTTGGTAAACATTATCTGCGCCATCTTGCCTCTTCCCCTGATGCCACACTTTTTGTCGTGCGCACCCGCCATTTTAGGTGCCTCGATCAGAACAACCCTTTTTTTGCATGCCACTGACCCCCGGCATAGCCCTCCTCCCTCACAAAGCCCGCACTCTGACAAACCCCCGCTCGCACATGCCTTGGGTCAAAAACCCCTCTTCAGCGCAGCGTTGCCTCAGAACCCCATCCTGTTCCCAGCGCGACACCACCCTTCATTCCTTTCATGGTCCCAGACCCTTTTGATGCAAACCCCCTTTTTTCTGTGTGCCCGTTTGTCCTCCTCGTTCCCAGGCCGACACCTAGCCCTGCCGATACTGTTTATTGCCCCTCCCCGTACAGTAGAAAGCTTCCCTCATCAAAGGACCCCCGAATCGATCAAAGCCCCCACCCTATGAGATCCGATCAAACCCCCACATTCCATGAATCGGCGGAATGTCCAGCTGCGCGATAATCATCACCTGTTGTGACCGGGGTGGGACTTCTGCTATATACGTGTGTCGGAACGGGCTTGAAGCGGGGGTTCCGAGAATGTCTTTCCGTACATCAAAGCATTGCCACGAATATGTAATATGTAATAAAGTAATAAACCTGTGTATAAGAGGCCAGGCCTCAGAGATGCGGTTAGAGCACCTCATGACGATACCTGCTGTCTGAATTGTTGTGTTCTCCTCCGGAGAGAATAAACCTTGTTTCCTGCCTTCCCGTCTCCAGCGCCTGCCTCTTCATTGAGTAATAATTCGTGGGTTAAAGAGGCGATACCGCCGGGCAAATATCGATTGTCCCTTGACCTTAGATTCAACAATTGGCGTCCAAAGCGTGGGGCCCATCAGCGACTCGTGGATCCAGTGGGAGAGGTCCTGACGACAGAGTGAACGACTGCAACGATCGGGAGAGCTCTTGCCCAATAGACCCTCGTCTGGCAGCCGATCATCCGAACTTCACTGGTTCTGAACAGACCTCTCTCGAGTGGTCTACGGTCCTGACTGGGAACCATCAGGAGTGCTGCGAGGAATACAAAGACAAGAGGACGATCGGGCGCTGGATTCGGAAGACAAGAAACTGTCCATACGGTCCGGGTAAGGTCGTGTAGACACGACAAATCACGAAATAATTGTTGATTGTTCAGAAAATACTAGTATTACTCTTTGTTGACTCATTTGGAGATTCACTGTCTGCACACGGAGAAACAGTAGGCTCTTTCCCTTTTGCAAACAGTGAAGGATAGGTAACGCAGCCGTCGTGCCTATTTTTCTCCCCCACTGGTTTTATTATTTATTTGACGGCTTATTTTCGGGAGACTCCCTCTCCCACACTGATTAACTGTTTTTGGCCCCGAACTACTGTTCGCGGATTGTTTTCTGGAGATTCTCTGTCTGCAAACAGGAAATAACAGATTCCTCTTTACGGATAGTGAAAGGGTAGAGGACGCAGACTTTTGCGCGCCTACTTATTCTCCCCACTGGTTTTATTTTATTTTATTGGTTGTTTTTGTTATTGGTTCATGAGGTATTCACTGCCTGCAAACAACGTAGAATAGAAATATTCTGTCTAGTCTTTGCGCGCAGTGATAAGATAGGCAGTGCTGACATTTTGTCCCTCGTCGTGAGCTGTCATGTCTGTCTTCTCCCCACTGGTCGATAGCTGGTTCAGCCCGGACCGTTTATTAGAGGTGGATCATCTAGCTCCGCTGGAAGGCACCCCTAATAAAGACATGTTCGTAAACTATGGATTAGTTACCATAGCCTATAGTAAACTGTGGCACAGGTATACCAAAGAAAGCCAAGAGAAACAGTGGCCACTGATAGGATCCTTCGATCTTGATAAAATAGAAACGTTAGAAATAGCCCTTCGTGATAATAAGACAACGCCCGTTATGCTCGACTGCCTCGGTATGTGGCGCAAAGAAGCAATGCAACGAAAGAATAGAGACGAGGACAGAGCAGGTAAAGGAACATATTGACAGGACGACCTCAGAACACAACGTCCCGAAAGTAATCCCCCGACACTATGCACAGGACGGCCAGACTTAGGGCAAAACCAATGTGCTTTTTGTAGGTATGCCGGGCACTGGAAAGCCCAATGCCCGACTCTACTGAGCGTGAATAGGAGCAGAGGACCGACAGGAATAACAGGCCGTCAGAAAGGGAAAAGGCGCGAGACAAAGATGAATCAGACTGACTTGAACAGGCCAGATAGAACCACCACGTTCGATTATGCCCGATGGCACCGATTTCGCCAAGCCGATTTCAGCGACATGTTCGAGTCCTCATAGATCTAACAACGATAAGACGGGAAAACCCAGTGTAGCTCTAAATTGGCAGGCGACAAACCCCAAAGAAAACAGAAAGAATAATGTACACACATGATCAAGCATCCTTACGTTTAGCCAAGTAGGGAAAAGTTTAGGGTATTTCGAGGTAAGGGTTACACAAGTATCCTTCGCCGATAGGACTAGGGATATTGCCTATGTCTGAAAACCTACTACCTCCTTTTTCTTCCGCATCCTTATAGGCATATAACTAAAGCCTGCCCCATTGCTCTAACAAAAAGTACGCGCAGCTTATAGAAATAAGATAATTATGGCCAATAACTGTTTTTATGTTTGTCTTGGGTCTTTTTATATAATATTTGTACTGTCTCCCCGTCTGAGTTGTGTGTACGTAATGCATGAATCTGCGTCATCCCTCTGCCTGCGTTATCATGGTACTTAAGCTTCTGTTAACAGAAGCTTTAGCATGGAACAACCTGGAAAGAAAGGAGTGGGAAAACGAAATCCGTAGGCCACTTATGAACTTGAACTTTTATTTAACATAACGGACAAGAAACAAATAACAATACGTAATAATAACACTTAATAATGCCCTAACAACAGAAAACGTTTGAAACAAGAACGGTAAAACTAGAAAATGAAAGTCAGCAGAACATTCGCCCCCCCCATTCTGGAACCTTCCAAAGTAGGGCAGGGTTACGGCTACGCCCAACCGGCAGCAACCCATATAAGGCGGGTCCTGCTGCCAACAGTCGGTCAGGAAATCATAACATAGGGTGGAGCCGGAGGAGAGACAGGGGCCAGCAGAGTCCGGCCGCAGCGGCCCTGGGTAGTTGCAGGCAGTCCCGCCACATGTCCTCCCGGTCCGGCCACCATTGGCCAGGGACCGGGGCCAACTGGATCCGGCTGCAGCCGATGAGCCAAGGAACCCGTTCATGGGGCCAGAGCAAGGGGCGTCCGGCCGACATCCACCGGAAGCCCGGTCCAGAGAAGGACGGGACACTTCTTTCTTTTCCCCTCCGTAATGGCCGCAGCAGCACGCCCGGCGCCACTTGAATAATGGCTGCGACAACTCTGGGGGAGGGATGTCTTGTACATACCTCCGCGAAACTTAGTCCAGGTCGGGCTGGGAGGGAGAGGCGACGCGGACGAGCCTCTCCCACCTCCACGGATAGGAGGTTTCCCAGCCCCCGGCCCAACGCCGAACTCCTCCAGCCAGGCGATGGTGCCAATACTTGCGTAGCACCGAACATACCATGGTGGCGCCCCAGTACTTGCGCAGCACCGAACATGCTCCGCAGGTGGCCATACTTCCGCAGCACTGGGCATGGGGCTTGTGGAGCACAGAGTGTGGAGAGACCATCGTGCATGCCCATGAAAGAGAGCGGCATGGAGCGCATCGGGAAAGGGGGACGGCGCGAACGAGTCTCCCTCGCCCCCCCAGATGGGGGCACCACAGCTGCGCCCTAGCCGAACGTCCTGCTTCCACAACACGGAGTTCCATTCTCTATTTGTCCCCAGAAAGGTCTCTTCCACTCTCGCAGACTCGACAAGGGGGGGCAGCTGCAGGCCTCAAAATGGCGTCTGGGTCCGCTGGAAGGCGGGCCTCGGCCGCTAGAGTAACTTTGAACAGCAATGTAACTCGGGCGCTTGCCCACCGGGACACGAGCCCCCACCTCCGACAGCACCCCCACAGCCTTGAAGATTCTACAAACGTCCCAGGAGCCCTCGGCCCCTGCAGGCTTCCGGTAAGGGACAACTGCCTTGATCGCTAACAAAACAAGCATGACATTGCCACTCTTTCTGTTAGCATGAATTCTCGAACTGCCGAAAAGGACTCTGGTCCAACTGCCGGTTGTAGGAAACATTTTTTCTGATGCTACTTCCGGACTAACCCGGCCCCGCCCAAAATGGCGCCGGTAACAATAGGAACTCACGAACGCCACGTGGTGTTTTCTTTTTGCTAATAAAGAAAAACTTGATTTTCTGAGACATGTACCTGATCCTTTGTATGCTTGACGAGAAAGAAAGAGAGTTCACTCGACGAACATATAAAAGGACTCCGTTAAAAAATGTTGATTACAAATGTACGATGTATTATATTTTTTTAGCTGATGTATAACCTCGCTTATGACGCACGTACACGGTATACATATAGGAAATCTGATTGCGACTAGTCTGACGGTGCTTCTAAATTATGAAATAAATGCCCCCCGATCCCCCAACCAATTTATAGACCTTTTAGTTTCCTACGAGTGAATGAATAAACCTTTCTAATGTTTTTTAATGCTGCAAAATAACCCCCTACTGTACGCACTTTAGCCATTACCGCGTCCGGCCAAGTACGACTGCACCTTCATAAATCTACATGCTGAATGATTTTGCAAAATAAAGGTTTTTTAAACTATGAACGGGTATTACATGCTTTATTTAAAATATGGGATCGGCGGGGGAGTTCTTTTCTGTGCACCCTACTCTGCTCTCTCTTTCAGGTTAATAGAAGATGGTTGCCCAGCCCCGGATGGAGGATCGAATCTGAGACACGACACTCTGCCGTCAAATATGCGACTGACTCAGGGGCTCGCGCATGGAGAAAGACCTCGACTTCTGGGGATGGGTAAAAGCGAAATGGTGTAAAAGATGGAATATAAAGGTTGGGTAAAGTGAAACGATGTAAATGATAAAATATTATAAAGATACGACACTCAAAGGTACTAGGGAACAGAGTTGACCGAAGAGCTGATAAACCTTAGAACATGACAGCGTCGAAAGAGGTTTAAGGACCCCAATAGCTAAATACACCTACCAACTGGAAACCTCGCACTAAGTGCTTCTGATTCTCTAACGTTTCCCTACTCACAGCCTATAAGGGCACACTGCCCCCCCCCCCTTGGCTCCAGAAACCAAAACCCCAGGGATTCTATCCCGAGGAGATAAGACGAGTATGAGGTAAGTAAAGGACTTTCGTACCCGTGCTTTTGATATGCTCGAATCTTGTCCCCCTCCCCTCCCCTCTTTTTTCCCCCCCTCTACAGGCCACACCGGAATCACGACCGAAGTGTGGTGAAGATCTGAAGCCTCGCCATGTCTGATGCACGAAGCGGACTAACACTGCCTGGTGGCATCTAAACACACCCACAAACTGCTCTTTTTACCAAAGGAGCCAATAGAGTTTATGACATGATGAAAGCGATCACCCTTGATCCGTGTTGCGTGAATGGACACCTGTCACGTATGTCTGAAACTATGAGATGATGTTTGTGTATGACTGACGCGTTGACTTAACTGATTAACGGACCGAGAATGCAAGAAATGCGACACAATGGTGCCCCCTTTTTCTCGATGCATGTCCCCTGTACCCGGCCTAATGCTCGTCCATCCCAAACTGCATGCTTTCAAAATTCTAACACAGACCCATAATGCCTTATGTTGCGTAATGCGTTGAATAGCCTGTCTTAATGCACGGCCACTCCCCATGTCGCACGTGTACTATTTAGCCTGTTGTTGCACATCTCTCTCTCTCTCTCTCTCTCTCTCTCTCTCTCTCTCTCGCTCTTCCGAACGACCAAGCACCTAAATTGGCAAACCGCCACCCCTAGTGCCCCGCCAATTGGCCCCAAATACCACAAGTATTTGCTCAAAATTTATCCTAAGTAAAAATCACCCTGACGCCGTGTCACTACCTCTCCTTTCTGCTAAATTGATGAAACCGAGATTTGGCCAAGAGGGAAAGGACAGGTAAGACGACTGAGGTTCCCTAATCTGACCCGAAATAAGGGAACTACATGTCAGCGGCTCCTGTGTTATAAAAAGATGCCTCAGATAACGCGACCTTCCCCGTCCCGAATTGTCGCAATACCCAAACAGTAAAGGTGATCGAAACATCCCCATCTTCCCAGAACACCCCAGTTTCGTATCAGCTGCCCCAGACGGGAGTTTAAAACTGCCCCTCACCCCCGGTTGTAAGAGATGGGTCGATTTACGCCCTTACCACAGTTTTCTATGTCCCTAGTTATTTTCCACAAGACCCCGGTTTAATTAAGTAGTCAGGTTGTAAGAGGCTATGTAGGAACTAGGACGATGTTTGCAAAATTAAGATTAGACCGAAGTGAAGAAATCGTTGCAATGAACCCTGTTGAAAGTAAAATGTTCAGCCGAAAGGCAGGATGCATTGATAGAATGAAAAATGTTTAGCCTATGTTCATCTCTCGGAAAGATACCTATCAGACCATGGTGATAGCATATTGCATTTTTTTTATATAAAGCCCAGGAGAACGGTATAGCTTTGTAAGGCTCGTACTAGGAAGGTGGGTCTCCATCAGAAGAGCTGACGTAACTATAATGCAATAAAAGGCACCAGATCTCGTGCCATGACCGGGCAGAAAACACCATTGTGTTCTCATTTACCTGGAGCTGGGAGAGAAATAGACTCATGTGATTACCTTCCTCTGCCAATTCTCTAAAGACTATCTTTTCAAACTCATTTAAGGGTACGACTGTCGGAGGAAAGAAGGACCGGATGTGGGAGCACGTGGCCTGACTACAGACTATGGAACATCTGCGACATTGGCCAAGGCGAGACCGCGACAGTAAGGAGCTGCAGGACGAGGCTCTGTTCTCGACAAAATAAGAGGAAAGGGCTGACCTGATGCCCCTGCTCGATGTCCAATATATGCCGAAAAGTCCCGGCTCCCTAAACTCGGTCATGAGCCCGCCTACCTGAAATTTTCCGTCCCCCTAGTCTGTTCCCGATCTGGCCCTGCTCCATCCCCCTTTTTCTCCGACCTACCCTAAAGGACTGCTCACACGCACATTTCTTCCATCTGAACCCTTTTTGACAGCCAACTCAAAGGACACAGGGCGAAAAGGACCTTTTTGACCAGAAACGCGAGGAAAAGGTCGTGCCCTGCAACGCGGGACCTAGAATAGAGCTGGACCCTTAGCTCCACCGCCGGTGCTCCACAGCGCCAACAAAAGACGACAAAGAATGCTGAGAACTCATTTACTTCGAACATTGACACCCTCAATCATCGTTTCTGCTATGTCTCATTTCTCTCCCAGCCACCATTGTATTAATTATGCTCCACCATTGTAACATGAACAGAACTCACATATGTAATGACCTATCAATTCACATTCCAAACGACTATAAGCAACTATGAAATGTACTCAATGCTCTCACTACAGAATAATTTTTTCCCGTTATCACATTACTATGACTTTCCTGCAAACGAGTTTTTATCGATAGACCCGCCTCCTAAGATGAAAGATTTCAAAATGTAATGTCTATAATTTCTTCACCTGGGTATCTACTTCTTTTCCTATGACCACCACAGTCGACATGAATTGGAAATAGGCCAGCAAGATGTCTTGGATATGTTAAAGGGAGGACTGTGGAAAATTAGTACGGTTTGGTAAACATTATCTGCGCCATCTTGCCTCTTCCCCTGATGCCACACTTTTTGTCGTGCGCACCCGCCATTTTAGGTGCCTCGATCAGAACAACCCTTTTTTTGCATGCCACTGACCCCCGGCATAGCCCTCCTCCCTCACAAAGCCCGCACTCTGACAAACCCCCGCTCGCACATGCTTAGGGTCATAAACCCCTCTTCAGCGCAGCGTTGCCTCAGAACCCCATCCTGTTCCCAGCGCGACACCTCCCTTCATTCCTTTCATGGTCCCAGACCCTTTTGATGCAAACCCCCTTTTTTCTGTGTGCCCGTTTGTCCTCCTCGTTCCCAGGCCGACACCTAGCCCTGCCGATACTGTTTATTGCCCCTCCCCGTACAGTAGAAAGCTTCCCTCATCAAAGGACCCCCGAATCGATCAAAGCCCCCACCCTATGAGATCCGATCAAACCCCCACATTCCATGAATCGGCGGAATGTCCAGCTGCGCGATAATCATCACCTGTTGTGACCGGGGTGGGACTTCTGCTATATACGTGTGTGGGAACGGGCTTGAAGCGGGGGTTCCGAGAATGTCTTTCCGTACATCAAAGCATTGCCACGAATATGTAATATGTAATAAAGTAATAAACCTGTGTATAAGAGGCCAGGCCTCAGAGATGCGGTTAGAGCACCTCATGACGATACCTGCTGTCTGAATTGTTGTGTTCTCCTCCGGAGAGAATAAACCTTGTTTCCTGCCTTCCCGTCTCCAGCGCCTGCCTCTTCATTGGGTAATAATTCGTGGGTTAAAGAGGCGATACCGCCGGGCAAATATCGATTGTCCCTTGACCTTAGATTCAACAATCTGAGAGACCTGCACTGGCTCCCGGTCAACAAGTGAATCATCTTCTGTCTCCTCACCCACGCACACAAAGCCCTACACAACCAAGGCCCCGGATACCTCAACAGCCGCCTCAACTTCTACGCTCCCACACGCCAGCTTTGATCGACCGGCCACGCCCTTGCCGCCGTCACCCGCGTCCGAAGAGCCACCAGAGGGGGAAGGTCCTTCTCCTACCTGGCCTCCAAGACTTGGAACTCACTCCCGACCCACCTCCGCCTGACCCAGGACCACCTCCCCTTCAGGAAGCAGCTCAAGACCTGGCTGTTCGAGCAGTAGCGGACCCCCCCTCCCCTAGCGCCTTGAGACCCTCCGGGTGAGTAGTGCGCTATATAAATGCTGTGATTGATTGATTGATTGATTTGGAGTTGGAGGATGGATTTGGAGTTGGAGGGTGGAGATTTGGAGTTGGAGGGTGGATTTGGAGTAGGAGGGTGGAGTTGGAGGGTGGAGTTGGAGGGTGGAGTTTGAGGGTTGATTTGGAGTGTGAGGGTGGATTTGGAGGGTGGATTTGGAGTGGGGGGGTGGATTTGGAGTTGGAGGGTTGATTTGGAGTTGGAGGGTGGAGTTGGAGGGTGGAGTTGGAAGGTGGAGTTGGAGGGTGGAGTTGGAGGGTGGATTTGGAGTTGGATGGTGGATTTGGAGTTGGAGGTTGGAGTTGGAGTTGGAGGGTGGAGTTGGAGGTTGGAGTTAGAGTTGGAGTGTGGAGTTGGAGGGTGGAGTTGGAGGGTGGAGTTGGAGTGTGGAGTTAGAGTTGGAGGGTGGAGTTAGAGTTGGAGGGTGGATTTGGAGTTTGAGGGTGGATTTGGAGTTGGAGGGTGGATTTGGGGTTCGAAGGTGGAGTTGGAGTTGGAGGGTGGAGTTGGAGTTAGAGGGTGGAGTTGGAGGGTGGAGTTGGAGTTGGAGGGTGGAGTTGGAGGGTGGATTTGGAGTTGGAGGGTGGAGTTGGATGGTGGAGTTGGAGTTGGAGGTTGGATTTGGAGTGGAAGGGTTGATTTGGAGTTGGAGGGTAGATTTGGAGTTAGAGGGTGGATTTGGAGTTGGAGGGAGGAGTTGGAGGGTGGATTTGGAGTTGGAGGGTGAGTTTGGAGGGTGGAGTTGGAGGGTGGATTTGGAGTTGGAAGGTGGATTTGGAGTTGGAGGGTGGATTTGGAGTTGGAGCGTGGAGTTGGAGTGGGAGGGTGGATTTGGAGTTGGAGGGTAGAGTTGGAGGGTGGAGTTGGAGGGTGGAGTTGGAGGGTGGAGTTGCACGGTGGAGTTGGAGAGTGGATTTGGAGTTGGAGGGTAGAGTTGGAGTTGGAGGGTGGAGTTGGAGTGGGAGGGTGGATCTGGAGTTGGAGGGTGGAGTTGGAGTTGGAGGGTGGAGTTGGAGTGGGAGGGTGGAGTTGGAGGGTAGAGTTGCAGGATGGAGTTGGAGGGTGGATTTAGAGTTGGAGGGTGGAGTTGGAGTTAGAGGGTGAAGTTGGAGTTAGAGGGTGGATTTGGAGTTAGAGGGTGGATTCGGATTTGGAGGGTGCATTTGGAGTTGGAGTGTGGAGTTGGAGTGGGAGGGTGGATTTGAAGTTGGAGGGTGGATTTGGATTTGGAGGGTGTATTTTGAGTTGGAGGGTGGAGTTAGAGTGTGGATTTGGAGTTGGAGGGTGGATTTGGAATTGAAGGGTGGATTTGGAGTTTGAGGGTGGAGTTAAAGGGTGGAGTTGAAGTTGGAGGGTGGATTTGGATTTGGAGGGTGTATTTGGAGTTGGAGGGTGGAGTTAGAGTGTGGATTTGGAGTTGGAGGGTGGATTTGGAATTGAAGGGTGGATTTGGAGTTTGAGGGTGGAGTTGGAGGGTGGAGTTGCAGGGTGGAGTTGGAGGGTGGATTTGGAGTTGGAGGGTGGAGTTGGAGTTGGAGGGTGGAGTTGGAGGGTGGAGTTGGAGGGTGGATTTGGAGTTTGAGGGTGGAGTTGGAGTTGGAGGGTGGAGATGGAGTGGGAGGGTGGATTTGGAGTTGGAGGGTGGAGTTGGAGTTGGAGGGTGGAGTTGGAGTTGGACGGTGGAGTTGGAGTTGGAGAGTGGATTTGGAGTTAGAGGGTGGATTTGGAGTTGGGGGGTGGATTTGGAGTTGGAGGGTGGAGTTGGAGGGTAGATTTCGAGTTGGAGGGTGGATTTGAAGTTGGAGGTTGGATTTGGAGTTGGAGGGTGGATTTGGAGTTGGAGGGTGGAGATTTGGAGTTGGAGGGTGGATTTGGAATTGGAGGGTGGAGTTGGAATTGGAGGGTGGAGTTTGAGGGTGGATTTCGAGTTGGAGGATGGATTTGGAGGGTGGATTTGGAGTTGGGGGGTGGATTTGGAGTTGGAGGGTGGAGTTGGAGGGTGGAGTTGGAGGGTGGAGTTTGAGGGTTGATTTGGAGTCTGAGGGAGGATTTGGAGGGTGGATTTGGAGTGGGGGGGTGGATTTGGAGTTGGAGGGTTGATTTGGAGTTGGAGGGTGGAGCTGGAGGGTGGAGTTGGAGGGTGGAGTTGGAAGGTGGAGTTGGAGGGTGGAGTTGGAGGGTGGATTTGGAGTTGGATGGTGGATTTGGAGTTGGAGGTTGGAGTTGGAGTTGGAGGGTGGAGTTGGAGGTTGGAGTTAGAGTTGGAGTGTGGAGTTGGAGTGTGGAGTTGGAGGGTGGAGTTGGAGTGTGGAGTTAGAGTTGGAGGGTGGAGTTAGAGTTGGAGGGTGGATTTGGAGTTTGAGGGTGGATTTGGAGTTGGAGGGTGGATTTGGGGTTCGAAGGTGGAGTTGGAGTTGGAGGGTGGAGTTGGAGTTGGAGGGTGGAGTTGGAGGGTGGATTTGGAGTTGGAGGGTGGAGTTGGATGGTGGAGTTGGAGTTGGAGGTTGGATTTGGAGTGGAAGGGTTGATTTGGAGTTGGAGGGTGGATTTGGAGTTAGAGGGTAGATTTGGAGTTGGAGGGAGGAGTTGGAGGGTGGATTTGGAGTTGGAGGGTGGATTTGGAGGGTGGAGTTGGAGGGTGGATTTGGAGTTGGAAGGTGGATTTGGAGTTGGAGGGTGGATTTGGAGTTGGAGCGTGGAGTTGGAGTGGGAGGGTGGATTTGGAGTTGGAGGGTAGAGTTGGAGGGTGGAGTTGGAGGGTGGAGTTGGAGGGTGGAGTTGCACGGTGGAGTTGGAGAGTGGATTTGGAGTTGGAGGGTGGAGTTGGAGTTGGAGGGTGGAGTTGGAGTGGGAGGGTGGATCTGGAGTTGGAGGGTGGAGTTGGAGTTGGAGGGTGGAGTTGGAGTGGGAGGGTGGAGTTGGAGGGTAGAGTTGCATGGTGGAGTTGGAGGGTGGATTTAGAGTTGGAGGGTGGAGTTGGAGTTAGAGGGTGAAGTTGGAGTTGGAGGGTGGATTTGGAGTTAGAGGGTGGATTTGGATTTGGAGGGTGGATTTGGAGTTGGAGTGTGGAGTTGGAGTGGGAGGGTGGATTTGGAGTTGGAGGGTGGAGTTGAAGTTGGAGGGTGGATTTGGATTTGGAGGGTGTATTTGGAGTTGGAGGGTGGAGTTAGAGTGTGGATTTGGAGTTGGAGGGTGGATTTGGAATTGAAGGGTGGATTTGGAGTTTGAGGGTGGATTTGGGGTTCGAAGGTGGAGTTGGAGTTGGAGGGTGGAGTTGGAGTTGGAGGGTGGAGTTGGAGGGTGGAGTTGGAGTTGGAGGGTGGAGTTGGAGGGTGGATTTGGAGTTGGAGGGTGGAGTTGGATGGTGGAGTTGGAGTTGGAGGTTGGATTTGGAGTGGAAGGGTTGATTTGGAGTTGGAGGGTGGATTTGGAGTTAGAGGGTAGATTTGGAGTTGGAGGGAGGAGTTGGAGGGTGGATTTGGAGTTGGAGGGTGGATTTGGAGGGTGGAGTTGGAGGGTGGATTTGGAGTTGGAAGGTGGATGTGGAGTTGGAGGGTGGATTTGGAGTTGGAGCATGGAGTTGGAGTGGGAGGGTGGATTTGGAGTTGGAGGGTAGAGTTGGGGGTGGAGTTGGAGGGTGGAGTTGGAGGGTGGAGTTGCACGGTGGAGTTGGAGAGTGGATTTGGAGTTGGAGGGTGGAGTTGGAGTTGGAGGGTGGAGTTGGAGTGGGAGGGTGGATCTGGAGTTGGAGGGTGGAGTTGGAGTTGGAGGGTGGAGTTGGAGTGGGAGGGTGGAGTTGGAGGGTAGAGTTGCAGGGTGGAGTTGGAGGGTGGATTTAGAGTTGGAGGGTGGAGTTGGAGTTAGAGGGTGAAGTTGGAGTTGGAGGGTGGATTTGGAGTTAGAGGGTGGATTTGGATTTGGAGGGTGGATTTGGAGTTGTATTGTAGAGTTGGAGTGGGAGGGTGGATTTGGAGTTGGAGGGTGGAGTAGGAGTTGGAGGGTGGAGTTGAAGTTGGAGGGTGGATTTGGATTTGGAGGGTGTATTTGGAGTTGGAGGGTGGAGTTAGAGTGTGGATTTGGAGTTGGAGGGTGGATTTGGAATTGAAGGGTGGATTTGGAGTTTGAGGGTGGAGTTTGAGGGTGGAGTTGCAGGGTGGAGTTGGAGGGTGGATTTGGAGTTGGAGGGTGGAGTTGGAGTTGGAGGGTGGAGTTGGAGGGTGGAGTTGGAGGGTGGATTTGGAGTTTGAGGGTGGAGTTGGAGTTGGAGGGTGGAGATGGAGTGGGAGGGTGGATTTGGAGTTGGAGGGTGGAGTTGGAGTTGGAGTTGGAGGGTGGAGTTGGAGTTGGATGGTGGAGTTGGAGTTGGAGAGTGGATTTGGAGTTAGAGGGTGGATTTGGAGTTGGGGGGGTGGATTTGGAGTTGGAGGGTTGATTTGGAGTTGGAGGGTGGAGTTGGAGGGTGGAGTTGGAAGGTGGAGTTGGAGGGTGGAGTTGGAGGGTGGATTTGGAGTTGGATGGTGGATTTGGAGTTGGAGGTTGGAGTTGGAGTTGGAGGGTGGAGTTGGAGGTTGGAGTTAGAGTTGGAGTGTGGAGTTGGAGGGTGGAGTTGGAGGGTGGAGTTGGAGTGTGGAGTTAGAGTTGGAGGGTGGAGTTAGAGTTGGAGGGTGGATTTGGAGTTTGAGGGTGGATTTGGAGTTGGAGGGTGGATTTGGGGTTCGAAGGTGGAGTTGGAGTTGGAGGGTGGAGTTGGAGTTGGAGGGTGGAGTTGGAGGGTGGAGTTGGAGTTGGAGGGTGGAGTTGGAGGGTGGATTTGGAGTTGGAGGGTGGAGTTGGATGGTGGAGTTGGAGTTGGAGGTTGGATTTGGAGTGGAAGGGTTGATTTGGAGTTGGAGGGTGGATTTGGAGTTAGAGGGTGGATTTGGAGTTGGAGGGAGGAGTTGGAGGGTGGATTTGGAGTTGGAGGGTGGATTTGGAGGGTGGAGTTGGAGGGTGGATTTGGAGTTGGAAGGTGGATTTGGAGTTGGAGGGTGGATTTGGAGTTGGAGCGTGGAGTTGGAGTGGGAGGGTGGATTTGGAGTTGGAGGGTAGAATTGGAGGGTGGAGTTGGAGGGTGGAGTTGCACGGTGGAGTTGCACGGTGGAGTTGGAGAGTGGATTTGGAGTTGGAGGGTAGAGTTGGAGTTGGAGGGTGGAGTTGGAGTGGGAGGGTGGATCTGGAGTTGGAGGGTGGAGTTGGAGTTGGAGGGTGGAGTTGGAGTGGGAGGGTGGAGTTGGAGGGTAGAGTTGCAGGGTGGAGTTGGAGGGTGGATTTAGAGTTGGAGGGTGGAGTTGGAGTTAGAGGGTGAAGTTGGAGTTAGAGGGTGGATTTGGAGTTAGAGGGTGGATTTGGATTTGGAGGGTGGATTTGGAGTTGGAGTGTGGAGTTGGAGTGGGAGGGTGGATTTGAAGTTGGAGGGTGGATTTGGATTTGGAGGGTGTATTTGGAGTTGGAGGGTGGAGTTAGAGTGTGGATTTGGAGTTGGAGGGTGGATTTGGAATTGAAGGGTGGATTTGGAGTTTGAGGGTGGAGTTGGAGGGTGGAGTTGAAGTTGGAGGGTGGATTTGGATTTGGAGGTTGTATTTGGAGTTGGAGGGTGGAGTTAGAGTGTGGATTTGGAGTTGGAGGGTGGATTTGGAATTGAAGGGTGGATTTGGAGTTTGAGGGTGGAGTTGGAGGGTGGAGTTGCAGGGTGGAGTTGGAGGGTGGATTTGGAGTTGGAGGGTGGAGTTGGAGTTGGACGGTGGAGTTGGAGGGTGGAGTTGGAGGGTGGATTTGGAGTTTGAGGGTGGAGTTGGAGTTGGAGGGTGGAGATGGAGTGGGAGGGTGGATTTGGAGTTGGAGGGTGGAGTTGGAGTTGGAGGGTGGAGTTGGAGTTGGACGGTGGAGTTGGAGTTGGAGAGTGGATTTGGAGTTAAAGGTGGATTTGGAGTTGGGGGTGGATTTGGAGTTGGAGTGTGGAGTTGGAGTGGGAGGGTGGATTTGGAGTTGGAGGGTGGAGTTGAAGTTGGAGGGTGGATTTGGATTTGGAGGGTGTATTTGGAGTTGGAGGGTGGAGTTAGAGTGTGGATTTGGAGTTGGAGGGTGGATTTGGAATTGAAGGGTGGATTTGGAGTTTGAGGGTGGATTTGGGGTTCGAAGGTGGAGTTGGAGTTGGAGGGTGGAGTTGGAGTTGGAAGGTGGAGTTGGAGGGTGGAGTTGGAGTTGGAGGGTGGAGTTGGAGGGTGGATTTGGAGTTGGAGGGTGGAGTTGGATGGTGGAGTTGGAGCTGGAGGTTGGATTTGGAGTGGAAGGGTTGATTTGGAGTTGGAGGGTGGATTTGGAGTTAGAGGGTAGATTTGGAGTTGGAGGGAGGAGTTGGAGGGTGGATTTGGAGTTGGAGGGTGGATTTGGAGGGTGGAGTTGGAGGGTGGATTTGGAGTTGGAAGGTGGATGTGGAGTTGGAGGGTGGATTTGGAGTTGGAGCATGGAGTTGGAGTGGGAGGGTGGATTTGGAGTTGGAGGGTAGAGTTGGGGGTGGAGTTGGAGGGTGGAGTTGGAGGGTGGAGTTGCACGGTGGAGTTGGAGAGTGGATTTGGAGTTGGAGGGTGGAGTTGGAGTTGGAGGGTGGAGTTGGAGTGGGAGGGTGGATCTGGAGTTGGAGGGTGGAGTTGGAGTTGGAGGGTGGAGTTGGAGTGGGAGGGTGGAGTTGGAGGGTAGAGTTGCAGGGTGGAGTTGGAGGGTGGATTTAGAGTTGGAGGGTGGAGTTGGAGTTAGAGGGTGAAGTTGGAGTTGGAGGGTGGATTTGGAGTTAGAGGGTGGATTTGGATTTGGAGGGTGGATTTGGAGTTGTATTGTGGAGTTGGAGTGGGAGGGTGGATTTGGAGTTGGAGGGTGGAGTAGGAGTTGGAGGGTGGAGTTGAAGTTGGAGGGTGGATTTGGATTTGGAGGGTGTATTTGGAGTTGGAGGGTGGAGTTAGAGTGTGGATTTGGAGTTGGAGGGTGGATTTGGAATTGAAGGGTGGATTTGGAGTTTGAGGGTGGAGTTTGAGGGTGGAGTTGCAGGGTGGAGTTGGAGGGTGGATTTGGAGGGTGGAGTTGGAGTTGGAGGGTGGAGTTGGAGGGTGGAGTTGGAGGGTGGATTTGGAGTTTGAGGGTGGAGTTGGAGTTGGAGGGTGGAGATGGAGTGGAGGGTGGATTTGGAGTTGGAGGGTGGAGTTGGAGTTGGAGTTGGAGGGTGGAGTTGGAGTTGGATGGTGGAGTTGGAGTTGGAGAGTGGATTTGGAGTTAGAGGGTGGATTTGGAGTTGGGGGGGTGGATTTGGAGTTGGAGGGTTGATTTGGAGTTGGAGGGTGGAGTTGGAGGGTGGAGTTGGAAGGTGGAGTTGGAGGGTGGAGTTGGAGGGTGGATTTGGAGTTGGATGGTGGATTTGGAGTTGGAGGTTGGAGTTGGAGTTGGAGGGTGGAGTTGGAGGTTGGAGTTAGAGTTGGAGTGTGGAGTTGGAGGGTGGAGTTGGAGGGTGGAGTTGGAGTGTGGAGTTAGAGTTGGAGGGTGGAGTTAGAGTTGGAGGGTGGATTTGGAGTTTGAGGGTGGATTTGGAGTTGGAGGGTGGATTTGGGGTTCGAAGGTGGAGTTGGAGTTGGAGGGTGGAGTTGGAGTTGGAGGGTGGAGTTGGAGGGTGGAGTTGGAGTTGGAGGGTGGAGTTGGAGGGTGGATTTGGAGTTGGAGGGTGGAGTTGGATGGTGGAGTTGGAGTTGGAGGTTGGATTTGGAGTGGAAGGGTTGATTTGGAGTTGGAGGGTGGATTTGGAGTTAGAGGGTGGATTTGGAGTTGGAGGGAGGAGTTGGAGGGTGGATTTGGAGTTGGAGGGTGGATTTGGAGGGTGGAGTTGGAGGGTGGATTTGGAGTTGGAAGGTGGATTTGGAGTTGGAGGGTGGATTTGGAGTTGGAGCGTGGAGTTGGAGTGGGAGGGTGGATTTGGAGTTGGAGGGTAGAATTGGAGGGTGGAGTTGGAGGGTGGAGTTGGAGGGTGGAGTTGCACGGTGGAGTTGGAGAGTGGATTTGGAGTTGGAGGGTAGAGTTGGAGTTGGAGGGTGGAGTTGGAGTGGGAGGGTGGATCTGGAGTTGGAGGGTGGAGTTGGAGTTGGAGGGTGGAGTTGGAGTGGGAGGGTGGAGTTGGAGGGTAGAGTTGCAGGGTGGAGTTGGAGGTGGATTTAGAGTTGGAGGGTGGAGTTGGAGTTAGAGGGTGAAGTTGGAGTTAGAGGGTGGATTTGGAGTTAGAGGGTGGATTTGGATTTGGAGGGTGGATTTGGAGTTGGAGTGTGGAGTTGGAGTGGGAGGGTGGATTTGAAGTTGGAGGGTGGATTTGGATTTGGAGGGTGTATTTGGAGTTGGAGGGTGGAGTTAGAGTGTGGATTTGGAGTTGGAGGGTGGATTTGGAATTGAAGGGTGGATTTGGAGTTTGAGGGTGGAGTTGGAGGGTGGAGTTGAAGTTGGAGGGTGGATTTGGATTTGGAGGTTGTATTTGGAGTTGGAGGGTGGAGTTAGAGTGTGGATTTGGAGTTGGAGGGTGGATTTGGAATTGAAGGGTGGATTTGGAGTTTGAGGGTGGAGTTGGAGGGTGGAGTTGCAGGGTGGAGTTGGAGGGTGGATTTGGAGTTGGAGGGTGGAGTTGGAGTTGGAGGGTGGAGTTGGAGGGTGGAGTTGGAGGGTGGATTTGGAGTTTGAGGGTGGAGTTGGAGTTGGAGGGTGGAGATGGAGTGGGAGGGTGGATTTGGAGTTGGAGGGTGGAGTTGGAGTTGGAGGGTGGAGTTGGAGTTGGACGGTGGAGTTGGAGTTGGAGAGTGGATTTGGAGTTAAAGGTGGATTTGGAGTTGGGGGTGGATTTGGAGTTGGAGGGTGGAGTTGGAGGGTAGATTTCGAGTTGGAGGGTGGATTTGAAGTTGGAGGGTGGATTTGGAGTTGGAGGGTGGATTTGGAGTTGGAGGGTGGAGATTTGGAGTTGGAGGGTGGATTTGGAATTGGAGGGTGGAGTTGGAGTTGGAGGGTGGAGTTTGAGGGTGGATTTCGAGTTGGAGGATGGATTTGGAGGGTGGATTTGGAGTTGGGGGTGGATTTGGAGTTGGAGGGTGGAGTTGGAGGGTGGAGTTTGAGGGTTGATTTGGAGTCTGAGGGAGGATTTGGAGGGTGGATTTGGAGTGGGGGGGTGGATTTGGAGTTGGAGGGTTGATTTGGAGTTGGAGGGTGGAGCTGGAGGGTGGAGTTGGAGGGTGGAGTTGGAAGGTGGAGTTGGAGGGTGGAGTTGGAGGGTGGATTTGGAGTTGGATGGTGGATTTGGAGTTGGAGGTTGAAGTTGGAGTTGGAGGGTGGAGTTGGAGGTTGGAGTTAGAGTTGGAGTGTGGAGTTGGAGTGTGGAGTTGGAGTGTGGAGTTAGAGTTGGAGGGTGGAGTTAGAGTTGGAGGGTGGATTTGGAGTTTGAGGGTGGATTTGGAGTTGGAGGGTGGATTTGGGGTTCGAAGGTGGAGTTGGAGTTGGAGGGTGGAGTTGGAGTTGGAGGGTGGAGTTGGAGGGTGGAGTTGGAGTTGGAGGGTGGAGTTGGAGGGTGGATTTGGAGTTGGAGGGTGGAGTTGGATGGTGGAGTTGGAGTTGGAGGTTGGATTTGGAGTGGAAGGGTTGATTTGGAGTTGGAGGGTGGATTTGGAGTTAGAGGGTAGATTTGGAGTTGGAGGGAGGAGTTGGAGGGTGGATTTGGAGTTGGAGGTTGGATTTGGAGGGTGGAGTTGGAGGGTGGATTTGGAGTTGGAAGGTGGATTTGGAGTTGGAGGGTGGATTTGGAGTTTGAGCGTGGAGTTGGAGTGGGAGGGTGGATTTGGAGTTGGAGGGTAGAGTTGGAGGGTGGGGTTGGAGGGTGGAGTGGGAGGGTGGAGTTACACGGTGGAGTTGGAGAGTGGATTTGTAGTTGGAGGGTGGAGTTGGAGTTGGAGGGTGGAGTTGGAGTGGGAGGGTGGATCTGGAGTTGGAGGGTGGAGTTGGAGTTGGAGGGTGGAGTTGGAGTGGGAGGGTGGAGTTGGAGGGTAGAGTTGCAGGGTGGAGTTGGAGGGTGGATTTAGAGTTGGAGGGTGGAGTTGGAGTTAGAGGGTGAAGTTGGAGTTGGAGGGTGGATTTGGAGTTAGAGGGTGGATTTGGATTTGGAGGGTGGATTTGGAGTTGGAGTGTGGAGTTGGAGTGGGAGGGTGGATTTGGAGTTGGAGGGTGGAGTAGGAGTTGGAGGGTGGAGTTGAAGTTGGAGGGTGGATTTGGATTTGGAGGGTGTATTTGGAGTTGGAGGGTGGAGTTAGAGTGTGGATTTAGAGTTGGAGGGTGGATTTGGAATTGAAGGGTGGATTTGGAGTTTGAGGGTGGATTTGGGGTTCGAATGTGGAGTTGGAGTTGGAGGGTGGAGTTGGAGTTGGAGGGTGGAGTTGGAGGGTAGAGTTGGAGTTGGAGGGTGGAGTTGGAGGGTGGATTTGGAGTTGGAGGGTGGAGTTGGATGGTGGAGTTGGAGTTGGAGGTTGGATTTGGAGTGGAAGGGTTGATTTGGAGTTGGAGGGTGGATTTGGAGTTAGAGGGTAGATTTGGAGTTGGAGGGAGGAGTTGGAGGGTGGATTTGGAGTTGGAGGGTGGATTTGGAGGGTGGAGTTGGAGGGTGGATTTGGAGTTGGAAGGTGGATGTGGAGTTGGAGGGTGGATTTGGAGTTGGAGCGTGGAGTTGGAGTGGGAGGGTGGATTTGGAGTTGGAGGGTAGAGTTGGAGGGTGGAGTTGGAGGGTGGAGTTGGAGGGTGGATTTGCACGGTGGAGTTGGAGAGTGGATTTGGAGTTGGAGGGTGGAGTTGGAGTTGGAGGGTGGAGTTGGAGTGGGAGGGTGGATCTGGAGTTGGAGGGTGGAGTTGGAGTTGGAGGGTGGAGTTGGAGTGGGAGGGTGGAGTTGGAGGGTAGAGTTGCAGGGTGGAGTTGGAGGGTGGATTTAGAGTTGGAGGGTGGAGTTGGAGTTAGAGGGTGAAGTTGGAGTTGGAGGGTGGATTTGGAGTTAGAGGGTGGATTTGGATTTGGAGGGTGGATTTGGAGTTGGAGTGTGGAGTTGGAGTGGGAGGGTGGATTTGGAGTTGGAGGGTGGAGTAGGAGTTGGAGGGTGGAGTTGAAGTTGGGGGGTGGATTTGGATTTGGAGGGTGTATTTGGAGTTGGAGGGTGGAGTTAGAGTGTGGATTTGGAGTTGGAGGGTGGATTTGGAATTGAAGGGTGGATTTGGAGTTTGAGGGTGGAGTTGGAGGGTGGAGTTGCAGGGTGGAGTTGGAGGGTGGATTTGGAGTTGGAGGGTGGAGGGTGGAGTTGGAGGGTGGAGTTGGAGGGTGGATTTGGAGTTTGAGGGTGGAGTTGGAGTTGGAGGGTGGAGATGGAGTGGGAGGGTGGATTTGGAGTTGGAGGGTGGAGTTGGAGTTGGAGTTGGAGGGTGGAGTTGGAGTTGGACGGTGGAGTTGGAGTTGGAGAGTGGATTTGGAGTTAGAGGGTGGATTTGGAGTTGGGGGGTGGATTTGGAGTTGGAGGGTGGAGTTGGAGGGTAGATTTCGAGTTGGAGGGTGGATTTGAAGTTGGAGGGTGGATTTGGAGTTGGAGGGTGGATTTGGAGTTGGAGGGTGGAGATTTGGAGTTGGAGGGTGGATTTGGAATTGGAGGGTGGAGTTGGAGTTGGAGGGTGGAGTTTGAGGGTGGATTTCGAGTTGGAGGATGGATTTGGAGGGTGGATTTGGAGTTGGGTGGTGGATTTGGAGTTGGAGGGTTGATTTGGAGTTGGAGGGTGGAGTTGGAGGGTGAAGTTGGAGGGTGGAGCTTGAGGGTGGAGTTGGAGGGTGGAGTTGGAGGGTGGAGTTGGAGGGTGGAGTTGGAGGGTGGATTTGGAGTTGGAGGGTCGATTTGGAGTTAAAGGGTAGAGTTGGAGGTCGGAGTTGGAGGGTGGAGTTGGAGGGTGGAGTTGAAGGGTGGAGTTGAAGTGTGGAGTTGGAGGGTGGAGTTAGAGTTGGAGGGTGGATTTGGAGTTTGAGGGTGGATTTGGAGTTGGAGGGTGGATTTGGGGTTCGAAGGTGGAGTTGGAGTTGGAGGGTGGATTTGGAGTTGGAGGGTGGATTTGGAGGGTGGATTTGGCGGGTGGAGTTGGAGGGTGGATTAAGAGTTGGAGGGTGGATTTGGAGGGTGGAGTTGGAGGGTAGATTTGGAGGGTGAAGTTGGAGTTGGAGGGTGGATTTGGAGTTGGAGGGTGGATTTGGAGGGTGGAGTGGAGGGTGGATTTGGAGTTGGAGGGTGGATTTAGAGTTGGAGGGTCGATTTGGAGGGTGGAATTGGAGGGTGGAATTGGAGGGTGGAGTTGGAGGGTGGAGTTGGAGGGTAGATTTGGAGTTGGAGGGTGGATTTGAATATGGAGGGTGGATTTGGAGTTGGAGGGTGGATTTGGAGTTGGAGGGTGGAGATTTGGAGTTGGAGGGTGGATTTGGAGTTGGAGGGTGGAGATGGAGGGTGGAGGTGGAGTTGGAGGGTGGAGTTTGAGGGTGGATTTGGAGTTGGAGGGTGAATTTGGAGGGTGGATTTGGAGTTGGAGGGTGGATTTGGAGTTGGAGGATGGAGTTGGAGGGTAGATTTGGAGTTGGAGGGTGGATTTGAAGTTGGAGGGGGGATTTGGAGTTGGAGGGTGGATTTGGAGTTGGAGGGTGGAGATTTGGAGTTGGAGGGTGGATTTGGAGTATGAGGGCAGAGATGGAGGGTGGAGGTGGAGTTGGAGGGTGGAGTTTGAGGGTGGATTTGGAGTTGGAGGGTGATTTGGAGGGTGGATTTGGAGTGGGGGGTGGATTTGGAGTTGGAGGGTTGATTTGGAGTTGGAGGGTGGAGTTGGAGGGTGGAGTTGGAGGGTGGAGCTGGAGGGTGGAGTTGGAGGGTGGAGTTGGAGGGTGGAGTTGGAGGGTGGATTTGGAGTTGGAGGGTGGATTTGGAGTTGGAGGGTGGAGTAGGAGGGTGGAGTTGGAGGTTGGATTTAGAGTTGGAGTGTGGAGTTTGAGGGTGGAGTTGGAGTGTGGAGTTAGAGTTGGAGGGTGGAGTTAGAGTTGGAGGGTAGATTTGGAGTTTGAGGGTGGATTTGGAGTTGGAGGGTGGATTTGGGGTTTGAAGGTGGAGTTGGAGTTGGAGGGTGGCATTGTAGTTGGAGGGTGGAGTTGGAGGGTGGATTTGGATTTGGAGGGTGGAGTTGGAGGGTGGAGTTGGAGTTGGAGGGTGGATTTGGAGTGGAAGGGTGGATTTGGAGTTGGAGGGTGGATTTGGAGTTGGAGGGTGGATTTGGAGTTGGAGGGAGGAGTTGGAGGGTGGATTTGGAGTTGGAGGGTGGATTTGGAGTTGGAGGGTGGATTTGGAGGGTGGAGTTGGAGGGTGGATTTGGAGTTGGAAGGTGGATTTGGAGTTGGAGGGTAGATTTGGAGTTGGAGGGTGGAGTTGGAGTGGGAGGGTTGATTTGGAAGTGGAGGGTAGAGTTGGAGGGTGGAGTTGGAGGGTGGAGTTGGAGGGTGGAGTTGCACGGTGGAGTTGCACGGTGGAGTTGGAGTTGGAGGGTGGAGTTGGAGTTGGAGGGTGGAGTTGGAGTGGGAGGGTGGATTTGGAGTTGGAGGGTGGAGTTGGAGTTGGAGGGTAGAGTTGGAGTTGGAGGGTGGAGTTGGAGGGTGGAGTTGCAGGGTCGAGTTGGAGGATGGATTTGGAGTTGGAGGGTGGAGTTGGAGTTGGAGGGTGAAGTTCGAATTGGAGGGTGGATTTGGAGTTTAAGGGTGGATTTGGATTTGGAGGGAGGATTTGGAGTTGGAGGGTGGATTTGGAGTTGGAGTTGGAGGGTGGAGTTGCAGAGTGGAGTTGGAAGGTGGATTTGGAGTTGGAGGGTGGAGTTGGAGGGTGGAGTTGGAGTTGGAGGGTGGATTTGGAGTTAAAGGGTGGATTTGGAGTTTGAGGGTGGATTTGGAGTTGGAGGGTGGATTTGGAGTTGGAGGGTGGATTTGGAGTTGGAGGATGGATTTGGAGTAGGAGGGAGGAGATTTGGATGGTGAATTTGGAGTTGGAGGGTGGATTTGGAGTTGGAGGGTGGAGTTGTAGTTGGAGGGTGGAGTTGGAGGGTGGAGTTGGAGGGTGGAGTTTGAGGGTGGAGTTGGAGGGTGGAGTTAGAGTGTGGAGTTAGAGTTGGAGGGTGGAGTTAGAGTTGGAGGGTGGATTTGGAGTTGGAGGGTGAATTTGGAGTTGGAGGGTGGATTTGGAGTTGGAAGGTGGAGTTGGAGGGTGAAGTTGGAGGGTGGATTTGGAGTTGGAGGTTGGAGTTGGAGGGTGGATTTGGAGTTGGAGGGTGGAGTTGGAGGGTGGAGTCGGAGGGTGGATTTGGAGTTGAAGGGTGGATTTGGAGTTTGAGGGTGGATTTGGAGTTGGAGGGTGAATTTGGAGTTGGAGGGTGGAGTTGTAGTGTGGATTTGGAGTCGGAGTGTGTATTTGGAGTTGGAGGGTGGATTTGGAGTTGGAGGGTTGATTTGGAGGATTGATTTGGAGGGTGGAGTTGGAGGGTGGATTTGGAGTTGGAGGGTGGATTTGGAGGGTGGATTTGGAGGGTGGAGTTGGAGGGTGGAGGTGATGGGTGGATTTGAAATTGGACGGTGGATTTGGATTTGGAGGGTGGATTTGAAGTTGGAGGGTGGATTTGGAGTTGGAGGGTGGATTTGGAGTTGGAGGGTGGAGTTGGAGGGTGGATTTGGAGTTGGAGGGTGGATTTGGAGTTGGAGGGTGGAGTTGGAGGGTGGATTTGGAGTTAGAGGGTGGAGTTGGAGTTGGAGGGTGGTTTTGGAGTTGGAGGGTGGAGTTGGAGTTGGAGGGTGGAGTTGGAGTTGGAGAGTGGAGTTGGAGGTTGGATTTGGAGTTGGAGCATGGAGTTGGAGTTGGAGGATGGAGTTGGTGTGGGAGGGTGGATTTGGAGTTGGAGTTGGAGTTGGAGGGTGGAGTTGGAGTTGGAGGGTTGAGTTGGAGGATGCAGTTGCAGGCTGGAGTTGGAGGGTGGATTTCGAGTTGGAGGGTGGAGTTGGAGTTGGAGGGTGGAGTTGGAGTTGCAGAGTGGATTTGGAGTTGGAGTGTGGATTTGGAGTTGGAGGGTGGATTTGGAGTTGGAGGGTGGATTTGGAGATGGAGGGTGGAGTTGGAGGGTGGATTTGGAGTTGGAGGGTGGATTTGGAGTTGGAGGGTGGAGATTTGGAGTTGGAGGGTGGATTTGGAGTTGAAGGGTGGAGTTGGAGTTGAAGGGTGGAGTTGGAGGGTGGATTTGGAGTTCGGGGGTGGATTTGAAGGTGGATGGTGGAGTTGGAGGGTGGAGTTGGAAGGTAGAGTTGGAGGGTGGATTTGGAGTAAGAGGTTGGATTTGGAGTTGGAGGTTGGAGTTGGAGGGTGGAGTTGGAGTTGCACAGTGGATATGGAGTTGCAGGCTGGAGTTGGAGGGTGGATTTTGAGTTGGAAGGTGGAGTTGGAGTTGGAGGGTGGAGTTAGAGTTGGAGGGTGGAGTTGGAGTTGGAGGGTGGAGTTGGAGTTAGAGGGTGGAGTTGGAGGGTGGAGTTGGAGGGTGGATTTGGAGTTGGAGGGTGGAGTTTGAGGGTGGAGTTGGAGTTGGAGGGTGGATTTGGAGTTGAAGGGTGGATTTGGAGTTGGAGGGTGGATTTAGAATTAGGAGGGTGGAGTTGGAGGGTGGATTTGGAGTTGGAGGGTGGATTTGGAGGGTGGAGTGGAGGGTGGATTTGGAGTTGGAGGGTGTATTTAGAGTTGGAGGGTCGATTTGGAGGGTGGAATTGGAGGGTGGAATTGGAGGGTGGAGTTGGAGGGTGGAGTTGGAGGGTAGATTTGTAGTTGGAGGGTAGATTTGAAGTGGGAGGGTGGATTTGGAGTTGGAGGGTGGATTTGGAGTTGGAGAGTGGATTTGGAGTTGGAGGGTGGAGTTAGAGTTGGAGGGTGGAGTTGGAGAGTGGATTTGGAGTTGGAGGGTGGATTTGGAGTTGGAGGGTGGATTTGGAGTTGAAGGGTGGAGTCGGAGGGTGGATTTGGAGTTGGAGGGTGGATTTGGAGTTGGAGGGTGGAGTTGAAGGGTGGAGTTGGAGGGTGGAGTTGGAGTTTGAGGGTGGAGTTTGAGGGTGTAGTTGGAGTGTGGAGTTGGAGGGTGGAGTTGGAGGGTGGAGTTGGAGGGTGGAGTTAGAGTTGGAGGGTGGATTTGGAGTTGGAGGGTGGATTTGGAGTTGGAGAGTGGATTTGGAGTTGGAGGGTGGAGTTAGAGTTGGAGGGTGGATTTGGAGTTGGAGGGTGGATTTGGAGTTGGAGGGTGGATTTGGAGTTGAAGGGTGGAGTCGGAGGGTAGATTTGGAGTTGGAGGGTTGATTTGGAGTTGGAGGGTGGAGTTGAAGGGTGGAATTGGAGGGTGGAGTTAGAGTTTGAGGGTAGAGTTTGAGGGTGTAGTTGGAGGGTGGAGTTGGAGGGTGGAGTTGGAGGGTGGTTTTGGAGTTCAAGAGTTGATTTGGAGTTGGAGGGTGGAGTTGGAGGGTGGATTTGGATTTGGAGGGTGGCTGAGTTGGAGGGTGGATTTGGAGTTATAGGGTGGATTTGGAGTTGGAGGGTGGATTTGGAGTTGGAGGGCGGAGTTGGAGGGTGGATTTGGAGTTAGAGGGTGAAGTTGGAGGGTGGATTTGGAGTTGGAGGGTGGATTTGGAGTTGGAGGGTGGAGTTGGTGTTGGAGGGTGGAGTTGGAGGGTGGAGTTAGAGGTTGGAGTTGGAGTTGGAGGGTGGAGTTGGAGTTGGAGGGTGGATTGGTGTTGGAGGTTGGATTTGGATTTGGAGGATGGATTTGGAGTTGAAGGGTGGATTTGTAGTTGGAGGGTGGAGTTTGAGGTGGATTTGAAGTTGGAGGGTGGATTTGGATTTGAAGGGTGGAGTTGGAGGGTGGATTTGGAGTTGGAGGGTGGAGTTGGAATTGGAGTTGGAGGGTGGATTTGGAGTTCAAGAGTGGATTTGGAGTTGGAGGGTGGAGTTGGAGGGTGGATTTGAATTTGGAGGGTGGCTGAGTTGGAGGGTGGATTTGGAGTTGGAGGGTGGATTTGGAGTTGGAGGGCGGAGTTGGAGGGTGGATTTGGAGTTAGAGGGTGAAGTTGGAGGGTTGATTTCGAGTTGGAGGGTGGATTTGGAGTTGGAGGGTGGATTTTGAGTCGGAGGGTGGAGTTGGAGTTGGAGGGTGGAGTTGGAGGGTGGAGTTGGAGGTTGGAGTTGGAGGGTGGATTTGGTGTTGGAGGGTGGACTTGGATTTGGAGGGTGGATTTGGAGTTGGAGGGTGGATTTGGAGTTGGAGGGTGGAGATTGAGGGTGGATTTGGTGTTGGAGGGTGGAGTTGGAGGGTGGAGTTGGAGGATGGAGTTGCACGGTGGAGTTGGAGGGTGGATTTGGAGTTGGAGGGTGGAGTTGGAGTTGGAGGGTGGAGTTGGAGTGGGAGGGTGGATTTGGAGTTGGAGGGTGGAGTTGGAGTTGGAGGGTAGAGTTGGAGTTGGAGGGTGGAGTTGGAGGGTGGAGTTGCAGGGTAGAGTTGGAGGATGGATTTGGAGTTGGAGGGTGGATTTGGAGTTGGAGGGTGAAGTTAGAATTGGAGGGTGGATTTGGAGTTAGAGGGTGGATTTGGATTTGGAGGGAGGATTTGGAGTTGGAGGGTGGATTTGGAGTTGGAGGGTGGAGTTGGAGGGTGTAGTTGGAGTTGGAGGGTGGATTTGGAGTTAGAGGGTGGATTTGGAGTTTGAGGGTGGATTTGGAGTTGGAGGGTGGAGTTGGAGGGTGGATTTAGAGTTGGAGGGTGGATTTGGAGTTGGAGGATGGATTTGGAGTAGGAGGGAGGAGATTTGGAGGGTGGATTTGGAGTTGGAGGGTGGATTTGGAGTTGGAGGGTGGAGTTGGAATTGGAGGGTGGAGTTGGAGGGTGGAGTTGGAGGGTGGAGTTTGAGGGTGGAGTTGGAGGGTGGAGTTAGAGTGTGGAGTTAGAGTTGGAGGGTGGAGTTAGAGTTGGAGGGTGGATTTGGAGTTGGAGGGTGGATTTGGAGTTGGAGGGTGGATTTGGAGTTGGAAGGTGGAGGTGGAGGGTGAAGTTGGAGGGTGGATTTGGAGTTGGAGGTTGGAGTTGGAGGGTGGATTTGGAGTTGGAGGGTGGAGTTGAAGGGTGGAGTCGGAGGGTGGATTTGGAGTTGAAGGGTGGATTTGGAGTTGGAGGGTTCATTTGGAGTTGGAGGGTGAATTTGGAGTTGGAGGGTGGAGTTGTAGTGTGGATTTAGAATTGGGGTGTGTATTTGGAGTTGGAGGTTGGATTTGGAGTTGGAGGGTTGATTTGGAGGATTGATTTGGAGGGTGGAGTTGGAGGGTGGATTTGGAGTTGGAGGGTGGAGATTTGGAGTTGGAGGGTGGATTTGGAGTTAGAGGTTGGAGTTGGAGGGTAGAGTTTGAGGGTGGATTTGGAGTTGGAGGGTGGATTTGGAGGGTGGATTTGGAGTTGGGGGGTGGATTTGGAGTTGGAGGGTTGATTTGGAGTTGGAGGGTGGAGTTGGAGGGTGAAGTTGGAGGGTGGAGCTTGAGGGTGGAGTTGGAAGGTGGAGTTGGAGGGTGGAGTTGGAGGGTGGAGTTGGAGGGTGGAGTTGGAGGTTGGATTTGGATTTGGAGGGTCGATTTGGAGTTGGAGGGTGGAGTTGGAGGTCGGAGTTGGAGGGTGGAGTTGGAGGGTGGAGTTGGAGGGTGGAGTTGGAGGGTGGAGTTGAAGTGTGGAGTTGGAGTTGGAGGGTGGAGTTAGAGTTGGAGAATGGATTTGGAGTTTAAGGGTGGATTTGGAGTTGGAGGGTGGATTTGGGGTTCAAAGGTGGAGTTGGAGGGTGGAGTTGGAGGGTGGATTTGGAGTTGGAGGGTGGAGTTGGAGGGTGGATTTAGAGTTGGAGGGTGGATTTGGAGGGTGGATTTGGAGGGTAGAGTTGGAGGGTGGAGTTGGAGGGTAGAGTTGGAGGGTAGATTTGGAGGGTGGAGTTGGAGTTGGAGGGTGGATTTGGAGTTGAAGGGTGGATTTGGAGTTGGAGGGTGGATATGGAGTTGGAGGGTGGATTTTGAGTTGGAGGGTGGATTTGGAGTTGGAGGGTGGATTTGGAGGGTGGAGTTGGAGGGTGGATTTGGAGTTGGAAGGTGGATTTGGAGTTGGAGGGTGGATTTGAAGTTGGAGGGTGGAGTTGGAGTGGGAGGGTGGATTTGGAGTTGGAGGGTAGAGTTGGATGGTGACGTTGGAGGGTGGAGTTGGAGGGTGGAGTTGCACGGTGGAGTTGGAGGGTGGATTTGGAGTTGGAGGGTAGAGTTGCACTGTGGAGTTGGAGGGTGGATTTGGAGTTGGAGGGTGGATTTGGAGTTGAAGGGTGGACTCGGAGGGTGGATTTGGAGTTGGAGGGTGGATTTGGAGTTTGAGGGTGGAGTTGAAGGGTGGAGTTGGAGGGTGGAGTTGGAGTTTGAGGGTGGAGTTTGAGGGTGGAGTTTGAGGGTGGAGTTGGAGGGTGGAGTTGGAGGGTGGAGTTGGAGGGTGGATTTGAGTTCAAGAGTGGATTTGGAGTTGGAGGGTGGAGTTGGAGGGTGGTTTTTGATTTGGAGCGTGGCTGAGTTGAAGGGTGGATTTGGAGTTATAGGGTGGATTTGGAGTTGGAGGGTGGATTTGGAGTTGGAGGGCGGAGTTGGAGTGTGGATTTGGAGTTAGAGGGTGAAGTTGGAGGGTGGATTTGGAGTTGGAGGGTGGATTTGGAGTTGGAGGGTGGATTTGGAGTTGGAGGGTGGAGTTGGTGTTGGAGGGTGGAGTTGGAGGGTGGAGTTAGAGGTTGGAGTTGGAGTTGGAGGGTGGAGTTGGAGTTGGAGGGTGGATTTGGTGTTGGAGGGTGGATTTGGATTTGGAGGATGGATTTGGAGTTGAAGGGTGGATTTGGAGTTGGAGGGTGGAGTTTGAGGTGGATTTGGAGTTGGAGGGTGGATTTGGATTTGAAGGGTGGAGTTGGAGGGTGGATTTGGAGTTGGAGTTGGAGGGTGGAGTTGGAATTGGAGTTGGAGGGTGGATTTGGAGTTCAAGAGTGGATTTGGAGTTGGAGGGTGGAGTTGGAGGGTGGATTTGAATTTGGAGGGTGGCTGAGTTGGAGGGTGGATTTGGAGTTGGAGGGTGGATTTGGAGTTGGAGGGCGGAGTTGGAGGGTGGAGTTGAAGTGTGGAGTTGGAGTTGGAGGGTGGAGTTAGAGTTGGAGGATGGATTTTGAGTTTAAGGGTGGATTTGGAGTTGGAGGGTGGATTTGGGGTTCAAAGGTGGAGTTGGAGGGTGGAGTTGGAGTTGGAGGGTGGAGTTGGAGGGTGCATTTGGAGTTGGAGGATGGAGTTGGAGGGTGGATTTAGAGTTGGAGGGTGGATTTGGAGGGTGGATTTGGAGGGTAGAGTTGGAGGGTGGAGTTGGATGGTGGAGTTGGAGGGTAGATTTGGAGGGTGGAGTTGGAGTTGGAGTGTGGATTTGGAGTTAAAGGGTGGATTTGGAGTTGGAGGGTGGATATGGAGTTGGAGGGTGGATTTTGAGTTGGAGGGTGGATTTTGAGTTGGAGGGTGGATTTGGAGGGTGGAGTTGGAGGGTGGATTTGGAGTTGGAAGGTGGATTTGGAGTTGGAGGGTGGATTTGAAGTTGGAGGGTGGAGTTGGAGTGTGGATTTGGAGTTGGAGGGTAGAGTTGGATGGTGGAGTTGGTGGGTGGAGTTGGAGGGTGGAGTTGCACAGTGGAGTTGGAGGGTGGATTTGGAGTTGGAGGGTGGAGTTGCACTGTGGATTTGGAGGGTGGATTTGGAGTTGGAGGGTGGATTTGGAGTTGAAGGGTGGAGTCGGAGGGAGGATTTGGAGTTGGAGGGTGGATTTGGAGTTGGAGGGTGGAGTTGAAGGGTGGAGTTGGAGGGTGGAGTTGGAGTTTGAGGGTGGAGTTTGAGGGTGTAGTTGGAGGGTGGAGTTGGAGGGTGGAGTTGGAGGGTGGAGTTGGAGGGTGGATTTGGAGTTCAAGAATGGATTTGGAGTTGGAGGGTGGAGTTGGAGGGTGGATTTGGATTGGGAGGGTGGCTGAGTTGGAGGGTGGATTTGGAGTTATAGGGTGGATTTGGAGTTGGAGGGTGGATTTGGAGTTGGAGGGCGGAGTTGGAGGGTGGATTTGGAGTTAGAGGGTGAAGTTGGAGGGTGGATTTGGAGTTGGAGGGTGGATTTGGAGTTGGAGGGTGGATTTGGAGTTGGAGGGTGGAGTTGGTGTTGGAGGGTGGAGTTGGAGGGTGGAGTTAGAGGTTGGAGTTGGAGTTGGAGTTGGAGGGTGGAGTTGGAGTTGGAGGGTGGATTTGGTGTTGGAGGGTGGATTTGGATTTGGAGGATGGATTTGGAGTTGAAGGGTGGATTTGGAGTTGGAGGGTGGAGTTTGAGGTGGATTTGGAGTTGGAGGGTGGATTTGGATTTGAAGGGTGGAGTTGGAGGGTGGATTTGGAGTTGGAGTGTGGAGTTGGAATTGGAGTTGGAGGGTGGATTTGGAGTTCAAGAGTGGATTTGGAGTTGGAGGGTGGAGTTGGAGGGTGGATTGGAATTTGGAGGGTGGCTGAGTTGGAGGGTGGATTTCGAGTTGGAGGGTGGATTTGGAGTTGGAGGGGC